>NC_037590.1:39094741-39394741 GCF_003073045.1 Pomacea canaliculata | reverse complement strand
CACAGCCTTCCTCTTCTGACTCATCGTCACCTGCCAGCAAGAATGAGGAGCGCCCAACTTACGCTGGGGTTGTCCAAAAGATGCCACCATCACCAGGCACCCTGGTGCCTGACATCAGCCAGATGGAGCCACAGACACCACGCACACCATCTGGCTTCATGACACCAGGTGGTGACATGGATTTGGATCCATTTGGGATCCTTAAGAGTCTTAATATTGAAGCTACAAATGCTGAGCAGCGCCGCATTCATGGGGGAAATTCTTTGCAGTGAGAGGCATTCATGTATGTATGCAAGCTTGCATGTGTGTACACACATGCGTATACATTTTGTGCACAGGGAACAACTGTCAGTTTTTGTAACCTCGACAGGTAGATTCCGATTTACCTTCCAAATTATGTATTTCCTCTGTACATGAGGTAAAATTTCTTTCTAGTCCTAATTCAGTATCCATGCAATTAAATAGTTAATTTCCTTCTCACTTTATTCAGCCTGTCATGTTTTAGGCTGCTGTTCTCTGTCAGCATTTGGTTAGTCCTTTAATATCTTTGGAAATTTTTGTTATTTTCACTGAGATTAGTTTGTGGACTTAACCACTGCCATCTATGTTAAGGTGATTTTTGTTAATATTTTTACAAGGATCATTCATGACCAGATGGCAGCATTTATTGTACACATTGTAAATTGCTAATAGCCTGTAATAATAGTAACTGCGGCCCTATGCACCACTGGGGGTGATTAGGAACAAGAAGAAGAACAGTAGTAATAATAAGGATTTTGAAGTATGCCTTTTTCTCCTAATGAATGTTGCGAGTGTCATGCAACAACAAACAAATAAGACGTTATATTAATAAGGAGTTCAGAAGTGAACAGATAGATAAATTGAAAGATGAGGAAACATGCATTAGTATGTGGAGAAGAGTATTGGTGGGAAAAGCATATGCCAGTTATGAGAGATTTTGAAGAATATGCTTTTCTGATATAAGCTGTTAACTTTTGACACAGGCTTGAGAGAGTAAGGTTTAACAAATCGTAATTTTTAAAAAAAATCAACTGAGGATCATAACAGGAAAAGGAATAACACCCAAGTGGCAACAGCCATATTTGCGACTGGCATAGAGTAAAATCTGTCATTGTGCAGGTCCCTGCATTGTGCTACCAAATAACAGTTGTTTGGTGCCTGTATCATTTCATCACTGTTTTCTTATTCGCACATGCTTTTAGTTTATTTCATGAAACATTAGAAGCAAGCCATATTGTGGGTTATGCTTATTTTGCTTGTTTTTGTTTTTGTGTTCAGGCTTTTGTTTTGTTTTGTTTTATGTGCCAGCTGACATCTTCCGTGTTCTAGTTTATGCTGGTCCCAGAGAAGATTATTGTAATTTATATTTGTAATAGAAATATCAGATTTATATCACATGTACTCTATATGAGTAGCTTGTTAGATTTAAGTTTGTATTTTAGGTCATTTTCAAATTTTATTTTTATTTGACTTATGTCTTAGTTTCTTTGATTTGCTTGCTTCCTGAAGGAGATGGCATTAACAATCCCAGTATTGTATGTTGCCCAGCTAACTGAATCTGATCTTCACAAGCTTCAGCTGATTTATGTAATCATATAATCTTTATACATATTTACAAGCCTTGTTTGCAAACTGCTTAATTCAGTCAAGATGGGTGCCACTTCAGTGACAACCATTGCAGTCAAGATGAACAACTTAACTTCTTCAGTGACTTAAAAAGTAGCTAAACATTCTGTTTTGCTACTTCACTTGTAACCTTAGCATTCAATACATCACACTTTTAGAGCTGCCTTTAGTCTGCCTGTCCATTTATGTTTAAGGTCATGGTCAGATGATGGAGAGTATATCTACTAAACAGTGGTAGTGATCGTCTGTAATGAACATAATGTGGGTCCTGTACGCAATGGTTAATGGTGCTAGTCTATACTCATCTAGCATGCACCCACACAATTACAACACATTCCTTCAATGCAGATACTTTAATATGAGTCAAAAGAATATAATTAGACAAAAAGTGCATGCATACATAAAGGAATAGTTGCAAGTATCATTCAGATATTATCTTAAAACTTAGCTTTCTGGCTCTTCTTCTCATTACTGGTCATCATGATGATAGTTTCAAGGTTTACAAGTTCACAAGCTAAAATTCACACTTCACTAATAATTCCTCTGTTCACACATCCATCAGTTACAGTTCACGATTCACTAATAATTCCCTACTTCAAATACAATGATATTCCAAGTCCCTCAGACTCTTTTACGTCTTACACCAGACGGACCTCCGTCGGCTGTTCGCTACCTTGCCACCCGGAAAAGTGAAGTTTTTTTTTTCTTGTACTGGTCTAAAGCTATTACTAAAAGGGGGCGTTGATTGCCTTGGGCGATACCCGGCTTTTAGCTGGACAATAAGGGGTACACAGTTATATCCCCTGGCCGTACATCAATTGCGGCCGCTTACATGGATGATGTTGTTAGCCCCTGACTGGCCACCAGTTGCTGAATGGGGCAGCCAGACGGGTGGTGCGTCAGCCAGGCTGATGTGCTGCCAGCTTGACCCGTTCATGACCTATTGTCCCTATCCTACGGCCCTCCTCAAAACTTTACCCTAACAGAATAACTACACTAAATACACTAAACACACAAAGTAGAAAATAAATTTTGTACATTGTCTACAATACAATAATGGTGGGGAGGGGTAAAAGAGCAACTGATGGCTCCATGAGCACTGTCTAAACTTTATCAATTAGAAATTCTATATAAGAGGTCATGAAATTACCAAGATTTTGTTGGGTTTTTTTTTTCTTAAATGGGAATGGGAAATTTCTCCAATGAGGAGCAGACAGAAAAGCCTCAGTCCTGATGCATAGTAAGGATAAGGAGTTTGCATTTCATTTGTTATAGGATTTTTTTTGTTTTTTTTTTGTTTGGAGTGCTAATGTGAGAACAATTGAACAATGTTCTGGACTCAAAACATCAATGAAAACAGATTTTCTTTATTTCATACCCATGTGAGCAGACTTAAGATATGATCCATAAATATGATCGTATAACCTCAAGGTATGAGCAGAGACAGACTTAAAATGTCATCCATGAAGAAGACCAGATGAGCAGATGGCTTGATCTCAGAAGGTTTTATGATGCCACCGACATTTGAACATTGTAGACTTTTTAACATGCCTTAGTACAGCAACATATTGTTCATTCATTACATCATCTAGCTTTTGAATGTCCAGTGTTCGGTTCCTTCAAGCCTGTTTAGGCCACACTTTGCTCATGGAGGATATCAGGCAAGAGCTTATATCTGCACCTTCTTACACTTTCTTTTTTTTGGCCAAATAATTGTACTTTACTGAGGGGCTGTACTTCAGCCAGAAATAAGTCAAAAAACGAAACTGAATGTCAAATCATATTGGTAGGGCTGACCTAGCACCTGGACTCATCATCAAGCTGCTTGAAAATCTGTTTGAGCGCTATCCTCACTTGTTCTTCATTTTCAAAGTGCAAGCCATGCATATCCTCGAGTAGTTTTAGACTGATATCATATCGGTTCACACAGTCCGGGTATTTCTCTGTCATGTATCTTGAGAGAGTGCCGTGGAGAAGTTTCCGACCTGGGTGATGTCCTCTTCCGGTCGTGTTTTGTCTTCTCTCATTGACAGAGCTGACATAAGGGCTAGCTCTGTGTCATCCAAGCGTAATGAACTCAGTCCTTGGAAAACATTCTCCACCTGAGTCATGGCCATGCTGGTCGCCTGCATCTCCTGCATGTCTCTTAAGGTTAGGAGGTCTCCATCTTGGCCAAGCTGTTCCGTTAGTTGCATATAGTTTCTGCTCCACTGGAGAGCAAATACATCGATTACAGATTTTCCTAGATGCGTGGTCTGGTCATCGCTTTTTAAATTCATAAAGCCGAGAATGCTTTGTGCAAAGCACTGTAGTTTACGTAGTCTGCGTTGTATCCAAAATTCCTCTGAATAGGCTGCCTCCTCTTACCGGGCTGCCTCCGACTGCAGCGATACCTCGTTTTTAATCATGGTTTTGAACGCAGATTTTAATTGAGCAATAAGTTCCTTGTCCTCGTCAGTCACATGTGTAGTCATCATCAGGCTCAACACAATAGATCCTTGAACAACTCTCTGCTTTTACTCAGCATGTCGCACCTTACACTTTATGTATTTTTTAAAAAACCCTTCAGTTGGTGGCTTTAAAAAATAATCTGTTTATTGCCAAATGCTTGTGTGATAAAAGCTTTATTTGTAAATTTTCTATACATAAATGCTTATCATTATGATTTAAAGATAAATTTACATAGTTTTATTCTCATATATCTACAAGTGATTTTCATTTGCTTACACAGTAATTCTTCCCATAGCTGCAGAGTTGTAAAACTGCTGTGTTGTGGTTTCTCTTTTTAGTCCTTGTTGTCACTTGCTCAGACAAGGAGACATCAGATTATAACTAGGCCAGATTGCTTATGTGTGCAATGCATAGAAGAAAAGCATATGAACACAGCTCCCTTGGTTTTGATATATAATCATGTAACATATCTGTGAAAATGTTTTGTGTTATTTGACTCTGTAGTAAATAGAGAGTTAGCTTGCAGTAAATTGTTACTAAAATAGGCTGTGCTTTACTTTATACACATCTTTGTCAGGCGAGTATTCAAGTCACTAAGTTGTTTTCACTGTTGGGAAGTAATCTAATTTTCTTTTTCTTTCTTGTTAACTTTAGTGGTATTTTTATAGTGGACATGTGGAGAAGATTTTTAAAGGGAGGATGGTTTCTTTGATTTTGCACCATTATTTAGTCCAGTTGTGCTTTGTGTTCATGCCAAAACATGCCTTGTACTACAATATTTAACCAGATCGCGTGTAACATATATTTGCTAGGAACATGCACTGGCCAATGCTGGAGAACTGAGAACTGTATCTTTGTCTGAAAAATGTGTTAATTTGTATTCTATACAGGTTTCAAAATGAACTATATGCCAGGTTTTGGAAAGATTTATCCTTTAAATTCAGAGCCAGGGACATACTCATTGCATGACTGTGGCAAAATATATGTTTTCCGCCACGTCATGCCCACAAAGTGTTGCAGATGGTGAGCTTTAAAGAAACTATTTACTGCACAAAGATGATGACCAGATTTTTTTTTTTAAGTCTCTTGAAGCCTTTCTTTGAATTGTGTTGGGTTTTTTCCATCCTCCTTTAGTGGGGCTTTTTTGCTACGGCCATTAAGATCCTTAAGGATCTACATTCCTTCTAGGTACCATTAACGTGTTTTGAAATATTTTTTTTAATTCTTCATTTTCAATCCCAATTTTATTTTTACTTGAACATTAACATGTAAGATGATCTTAGAGTCATTGTTATTTGTATTATGTAAAGTTTTCAGGGTATTGGAGACATTACTTTATGGTCATCATAGCCATTTGTTTGGGAGAACAGTTGAGATGGAGTTATCTGTATTAAACATGCAATTTCACATTTGGTCTGTGGGGGGAAAATATCTTCCTGTAATCTTGTATTGAAAAGCAGAACTTAGACCTGTGCATCACTGAAAAGAAAACGGAACAAACGGAACATTCTTCCAGGTCTCTAGCATTTACCATGCAGCAGTCTGACAGAGTTGCTTATAACCAGGTGCACATCTGGTTTTTGGAAAAGGTCTGTGTATAGCTAGTTCTGGAGGCAGAAGTCACCTATTCTATAGCCTGCCTCCTTGCAGCAGCTTTGGATTCTCTGCATACATAGCATGCTCCCCTTCTGAAGATAACAGAGAAGTTGTTGCACGAGTTTTCATGCAGACTAAAATTTTCATATTTTTCATCTTTCAAACCTGGTGAGGGGGTGGGGGATGTCATTTTACAGTGCATTGTGAAGGCATATTATTTGTGCTTCATGATGCAAAAGTAAAAATTGATTAGTTAAAAGGTTCATGCTGCTTTGGTGCTGCACTAATAAGGTGAACCTATTTTCAGAATATTTTCACATAGAGAAAAGAAGGGCGCTGTTCAGTGCTGACAGTGCCTGTGGTTGCCATTGTGTCCAGTTTGTCAACACATTAGCTGCAAAGCCACACAACAGTAATTTGCATTGAAAACCAGATGCCAGATAATGCATTCTGGGAAGGTGAAAAGGTAGAACAAAAGTCTTGAAATCTTGTGCTCAAGATCGTACTTTCAGCTGTTGGTGACCTATCAAGATACATAAGTTTTATTCTCATTTTTTTTTTTTTGTTGATGCGTCATTTTTAATTATTCATGACATCAGTTTTGTTTCTTCACAAGTATGGTCCATAGACTGGGCTTTTACTTTAACACTACTACTGATACTAAAATTAGCGTAGGTGGATGTGCTGGCAGTGTTCATGTTCTTTTATAACTTCTGTTATTGATCATAAGCAGACCTTTTTTTTTTTTTTTGGCACCTGTTCATCCTGAAATGAGTGAAACAAACACAACCTCACTTAGTTTTGTTTCGGCAAGCTTTCGCATTTATTTAGCACATGCTTTATTGTGATTATCAGCTTTTGAAGTTTGCTTTTCACTTGTCTTTCATGCTGATAGAAAGTGATAGCAGTGACCAACTTTCGCAAATCAGTCTGCTTCTACAGCACTCTGCTGCCAGTATTAGATCTTATTTTGTGATAACTGCAACCTGTAGTCTTATGGACTTTAGCTTTTTTTGTGTTAGTGTAAAGACCCTAACTGCAATGCTACACAGTCACACACTCTTGCTTCATATGATTGTTTTCATATTTTGTAGTCAAGCAATATTGAATTGCCTATTGAAGCAGTGAATACAATTTCCAGAGACCCTTTGTTCACAAAGAGAGACTGTAAGTTGATAGCTTCAGCAATTGTTTTTGAGATTCAAGATATCGCGTTGTGATGTCTTACATTTTAGTCTCGGGTTATAATGCTGAGATAATGTTGTTTTTTTTTTCCAAAGCAAATGTAGCATTAATAAAGCTAATTATTCCAAAAACATTTTCTGGAACAGTATGTGTGGTTTACTACCTTTTAAACCAAATTGCCCTGAAATCATTTTTTTAATGCTTGACAAATAGCAGACACTACTAAAAGTGGACAACTAACATTTTTGACAAAAGAAAACGCTGTTGGTGTGTGGTTTGGTCAGCCTTCAGAATTCTTGAATTGTTGTTTTTTGCAAATGCCCTGGTTGTTGTTATCTTTGTAATGATTAAACCAGGCAAGGAGTAAGCCGTTGTCATGAAATACTGAAAGACTCGATAGTTGTATAGATGATGCAGCTGTCGGTTCTAAATGAATGTTAAACTCTCAAATGCTTTTTTTTTAATCATATGCTTTTTTCTAGCTTCTTTAGAGATTTCAGGTTGATGTTTTTTGTGTACGTTCATTTATTGAATGTAGGGGAAATGGTTATGTTATTTACTAGTGCTTGCTTGTTCAAATGTTTTATCAAGTTTAAATTTTAAACTCAGAATGGTAAAGCATGGATCCTAGCATCAATTTTTTGGATTATGTTAATGTGAGCACTGAAGGCTATTGACAGACAAGTTCATAATTCTCCTTGTTATCAGCTAATGGGAGATATTTATCTTCTGTTAACACTTTTTCTCTGTGTCATTAGAAGCTATGTAATATCATTACAAATGACATGGTCTCAGATGCAGCAGTTGTAACAAGTTGGATGCAAGCACACTTCTCTAGTCCTATATATGAATTATAGAAAATATTTTTAAGTTTTCCAAATATCTAATGTTCTTCTTGTAATCTTTTGCTAAAAAAGGACTAAAGGCTTATTAATTTTTAAATTATAGGTTCTTGATCCTAATTTATATGATTGTCACTCTTTTGTAAGGATTATTTTAATTGTGTATGGCTACTACACTAAGGGCCATGCATTCTTGGAATTTTTTTTCTTTTTTTAGTGCACAGTATTTCATCCTGTCATTGCTGTGTATGTTCCATCATAGTATTAACTGAATGCTATGAAAGTTTAAACAATGGAGAGAAAAAAAAACAAAGAGATCTGGTTTTCGTCACCTTACATTTCATGATTATATTATCATCAGAGGCAATTTTTTTAGATTATGACCAGAGAAACTGACTTCTCCTTTCTGTTTCTCTTTCTATATGGCAGCTGTGCATGAATTTTAAAGTCTTATAAATATTATTTTCACATATTCCTAGTGAAATTAATAGTTTATAGACTGATCTTTACAGTTTAAAAAACTGCTACAGAACAACCTCACATTTAAAAAAAATCTTGGATACAAAATGCTACAACCATTGCCTATCTTCTCGTTGGACACAGAGTTTATTCTATAAGAGCATCCAGTAACAGTTTCAGATAATGATCTGATAGTGATTATTTTTTGCAAACTTTTTGCCAAGACATTTTTCCCAACCTTTCTTAAAGAGGATAATTGAACTTGCACTGAAAGCTAGCCCCCATTTTCTTTGCAACTTGTTACAAAAAATTTATCGCTTATTTAACCAGAGAGAGCTGGTCTGTGATATGCTGGTGTCTGTTGCCTGGTCATTGCCTTTCAGTTTCAGTTTCTAGATAAACTATGCTTTTTACGGCTTTTGTTATGAGTACAATAATGAAGCATTCCGAAGTGCAGACAGACACATTTCACTGCTTAAAGAACATACTTGGGAATGAGAGCCCTATCTTTTGGCAAATTTCTTGTTTTTCTTGCTGTGTACATAGATTATATATATATTGTAAACATACAGATTTTCTTGGAGTGTTGCTGGAGCCGCTGCCCCATCTATGCTTTGTGGTGGTAGAGGTTCCTATTGCAACTGTTTAATTCTGTGCTTGTTATTCTGAAAGGGTGCGGCAGCCATTTTCCAAGTTGCTCTGCTACAGACAGGTCATGTGTGTGCAAGTTTGTCACAGCAGATTACAATTTTTCCTGAAACACCCAATTGCTTTTTCAACTGCAACTACAAAGGAAAACAGAGTACTAGTGTTGTATTAACAAAATCCTGTGGCACAATTTAAGTACTGACATGAAGTGCTTGTAGCAGAGATTTGATGAAAATGTGAAGACTGTTGCATTAAGCATCAACACTAGATTTTTAGCTTCTTAGTTCAAGTGTTTAATGATTATTTTTTTTAGCATTGCTGGATATTACTGCTTGCAAATAAAAAAAGAGTGGTTATTAAAATTACAATAAAGGCAGCCGTGTTGCTTTTTTTCTTTTTTAAACTGAAAAGATAACCAACAAACAATTTTTTCAGCATCACAGCATTTATTGTTGCACATCAATACAGAAACTGACATTGGCAGCATTTATTTTTTTTACAGAAATGGTACAGGCATATTGCACCAATATGTACAAATGTTCTACTGTGTGAAAGATGGACAATAGCTGCCACTAAAAGCTAATCCATCACGTTAAAAGAAAAATTTTTACAACAGCAGCTTCAAATTGTCACTTAAGCAAAAGCTTCACATGTGAAAAATTTCTGCTGTTGTATGCTTTCAAATTTTCCACCAACCCATTCCTGATATTTAAAGTGTCGCCTGACTTTGTGACAAGAAACCTAAATGTCAACTATTCGCAGTACAGCAGCCATGCTCAACTAGAGTCATGCTAAAAGTAATACAGAATCGCATCAGTGCCGCTGCTGAGAAAGTGCTAGTAGAAGAATAGGGTGGCTTCAGACCAGGCAGGATCACTGCTGAGCAGTTCTTAAAATCTTGATGCATCATCAGCAAGACTTATTCATCAACAACTTATACTTTCAAATGGGGTTATCACACATGATGCAAAAATTCAACATCAAAGAGGGTCTTGTGCAAGTCATCGAAGTGCTGAATGAGAGTGCAGTCCTGCTTGATAATCAGCTTTCTTTCTCAAAACAGCAGGCGCCCATCAAGGGTGCCCCTATGTCTTGTGCTGTTCAGCATCTTTTTGGAGAATTTCATGTGTGAAACCCATCAATCTGAAAGAATAACAGAGAAAGAACTTCAAGACCTTACCAATCGACAGTTGACTGTATATGGAATGGAGACCAGCAATGGCAGGTAAAGTTGTGGTTATTGGCAATGGCAAAGCAGATACGGAGTGAAGTACTGCTAACAGGTAAACAGCTATAAGTACTTGGAAGCCAGCCTCTCCAAAGATGGCAGCCCAAGACAGATATCTAAGTCATGACAGCAACAGTGGCAACGGCTAGGCTGGACAGGGTTCAGCACAGCAACATCAGGTTTACTATCAAGTACAACCTGTAAAAGTCACTGGTGGTACCAATCCTGCTTTACTGATGTGAAACATAGACTCTGCTCACCAACATGAAGAAGAGGATACAGGCATTCAAGAGCAAGTGCCTGAGGAGGCTGCTATGCATCTTGTACAGGACCAATGACCATAAGACTGAAAAATGGTTGCCACACTCATAGGACATCTGGAACCCCTACTTGCAAGCAGTGCACACTGGTCATGTCTGGCCACTTGATCCAACGAGAGTTTGTTGAAGACTGTTCTTTCCTTGGAGGGAGGTGGGCACTGCAGTGGCCAGAGCAAGAACTAGCTTATAAATGTAAAGGAATGGACTGTTTGTGCAAAGAGCTGCTCGCTTTCGTCCAAGATAGGCATGAGTGGCAGGTCAATTCAGAGGCCACATCCATCCATATGCTCCCACTAACTGGTACCAGCCAGGGGACAAAAGAGAACAGCAGCATTGCAAGAGGTTTAAAGACAATAATCCCTAGACAATTACTCAGTCCAACATAATCTCTAGGACAATTAGTCCAGCAGAAGTAATACAAAAATCTGGTAAGTTTTTTAAAATCTAGATTAGGTATAGCATATCTTCTGGACAGATACATTCAAGTGCTTATAATGTCACAGTATTTAAGAGTCAAAACGACTGGCTATAAAGGTGTTAACAAAAATCATCACAGCAAAAGTTATATCAGCAATAAAAAAACATGTCATTAGACATGATGGGGAAAATAAAGCTGAACTGGAGAAATAATAACACTCTAAAATGACAAGGATTTAAAATGCTGCATCAATAAGAAGATATTTTGAAAAGCATGGCTATCTTTAGTAACACACAAGGGCAAAAACATGAATGAGACATCAGACAACCTACAACAGTCAATTATGGGACTCGCAAACTTTGGCACAAAATCATTTCTTGGCATTTCACCAGGTTTTAATTCCTTTGTGCTCTTAGTATTTAGCACCAGTCATTGGTTACACTGAACATTTCTTTTGTTCTACTAAAACATTTCAATTCACAGCAGTTTTAGAAAAAAAAATTATTAAGAAAAAAATTAGGAAGCATGTTTTGCATTACTGGCAAGTTTTATCACAATTAGTATATTTGCAGACCAATTGATGTGCTGCTAATCTTTGCTGATCAGAGAACTTTTATTGCCACCAACTTCACTGCGACCTTTACTTTTTTATGAATGGGCTTTTGTTTTTCTCCTTCCAAGTGTTATGTCATCTCAAAACAGTTTACTTTTAAATTTTTTTCTTCCAGGTTATGACTGATAAAAAATTACTGTCTGGATCAGATTTAACACAGTGAACCCTGCATGGGACCATAATCATGTGACCTTTGGTCACTCCACATTAATAGAACAATTATGAAGAATTTGTTAGCATCTACTGAGTTAAGGTCAGTATTGCCACCAAGTTTAGGCTCTAACTTGTCTAATAATATTATTATAAATATAACCTTTAAAAAACTATGATTATGCGATTTCAGGTGACCCTGTGAGGTAATGACAAGTGTCTGTGAAATTATGCCCTTTTTTCACTACTACCATTGCTCCATACTTTTCTCAAAATTAAAAAAAAATTGAAAAGAATAAAGAATCTGCTCAAAACAAAATGCACATATGCCGATTTAAAAGCTCTTTATGCTGTAATTAACAACATAAATTCTGCAAGCATGATGAGCACTTTTCTCATGGTAGTTTAGGACACAAGGTTATTCATCATGACCTGTTTTAATAAGAGTGGATAAGATTTTAGAAATGGATTGGTGTTGAGTTTTTTCCCAACTCTTCAAAGGTTTATTCATATAAAAAGGAGGTTAGATAGCCCTTCAATATACAAGAGAGAAGAAAAAAGTACCATAATACCCAAATATTTAACACAGTGTTTGCAATTCAAGATGCAGAGATGTGATCATTAGGAGAATATTTTTACAATGGTTTTTGACAATGCCTGTCACAGTAATATCTCTAACAGATCTTGCCCTTCAGACCAATTTGGAGCAGTATTCATCAACAATGAAAATTCACAAAGCATGCAGTATTAAAATAGTGCTAGACTGCACACACATGCCACCACCCACCCTTTAAACAAAAACATTGACATGAAAGCAAACACAAACCAAGTCAAATATATTGCAGACAACTGATAATCAATTAACTGGACAGCAAACAGCATTTAAAAAGTGTTTACATCCACTGCTTTTGAATAATTCCCAATACTATTTTTCAACCAACATTTTTCGACTGATTTATAAATAAATTCATAAGACATATCTGTACATTTCACTCTGAGACTGATTTAAATAATATTTATTGATGCATCATCTATATAAAACTCCATTTTCTCACAAACATATCTCACTTGCTAATTTAGACTACGTTGCATGTCATTCGAGTTATCCATCACCTCCTGAAAATAGGTCAAACATGAGAGGTTATGTTGAAGCATGATATTATATGGGACTCCAAACAGGACCAAAGAAAGAGTTCTCAAAACTCTTCATACAAGATTTCAAAAACATTGCTAGCATACAGCTAACTGAGACATCTATGTCCCATCACAAAAAAGTGAGGACTTATCAACTATATTAAAATATGAAGTACAGAGCACATTTCAAAGAAAAAGTCTTTTCTCGATAGATGAGATTTCAGTCTCTATGGAAAAACAAACAAAAATGGATATAATGCAGATAAAACAAACATATTAAAATTATTTGTAAGTTTCAGATCCATCCATTTTCAGATAAATAAAGATTCAAAAAGAGTAAATTTTATAAATGTTATAAACTTTGCTTTTACAAGAGGATAAAGGACTTCATAACAGTATAACAAGCAAAATATGGTAACAGAATATGTTCATGTTAGCAAACTGATTCTCAACATATGACATTCAATTATTTTTGTAGGCCTTCACATAGTAAGCTGAATCTGACACACAATCTGACAATAGTCATATCTGTGGATTATACATAAATTTGGCATTTGTGCTGTTGGTGTGGCATATTATCAATAAATGCACTTTTCATAGTCTGCACACAATTATCTATAAAAATACTTACTGAGTTTTAGTCATAACTGTCATTACTGTCTGCAGCACTGACCAACAGCCTGAAGTAAAATAATCCTAAATACAATCTGCATAGCTTGCCCAAGCAATGATTTTGTAACAGCATCTTATTTTTCTTGTTAGGCTCTATTTCTATACATTATCTCACATCAAGAGTCAGATCTGATTCATAACCAATGAAGGCTACAAACCTCACAGATTACTTTTATAAAAATTAGTTGCCTTCTGCATTTTTTCTGCAAGATTTTTTTTGCATGTCTTTGTTCATAGGCTCTATTTGGTGTGCTAAAGCTCTAATTACTCTTTTGTTCTCTCCCCTCCACCCCCAAACAAATGTTTTGCTTTTGTAAGCTCTTTAGCAGTGATCAAAAGAAAAAGAGATAGTATCTTACTACAAAGATATAAAAGCAGCAATTTTTCAAATTACCTAACAATCACTGCAATGATTAAATTTTCTAATCACAACAAAGTAACATTTTCAAAAAATGTTATATTACATTATTCAACTGTTTCTTCTACCTGAAAACTGGAAAAATTTCTCAAGGAAATCTTTTTTTATAAAAAGCTTGTCTTTCAAACAATCAGATCAGATCATCAACAATTACAGAGATCTGGAAAAATATTGCCACAATATTATGCAATCATGTTTTGCTAAGTTCTTAAAAGAAAGCACATTATGTCAATATAAACTTAACGCACTGCAAAAATCTACAATGCAATTCAGACAAATCTTCTGGTACCATCTGAATACACTTCTGCATTATCAAAACATAAAAGATCAAGAAAAAAAATTTTTCAATTTAGCTTCTGAGAAAAATCTTTATGGAGGTTTGTATCTTCTCAAGTTTTCTTCAAGACTACATTGGCTTCATTCAAAAATATATTTCATTATCATTTTCGTCCTTTGCTAAATCCCAGTTGAAATCCCTGCAACTGCTGCACATAAATAGTTAGTATGGCTTTTCTAGGATTTCTTGAAATGTTTCATAATTAAATGTGTTTCATGCACCAAATGAACAAATGATGACAATCATGTAAAAATTCTCCAAATTAGCCAAACATTTTCATTTTTCCAGAAAAAACTTCCTATTTCAAGGCTCTCTAGGCCACTGTCGTTCAGATAAATCTAAAAAAACAAAAATATAAGACAAATGTTCCTCTCAAAACAAATATCCCCCCTCTCTATTAATATTATTTTCTCAAATCTAACAACTTAAGTTTTGCCAATGCCGTTTTGCAGACTACATAGACTATAAGAATAAGATGACATAAGAACAATCCTCATAAATACTGACATTTTAAACCACATCACTATATCACTAACTCAAATCATCAAAAAGTAGGGAAAAAAAAAACTAGACTGTGCTTCACATTAAGATCCCTTTTTTTTAAATAAATAACTACTAAACAATAAAATATGGTTCTAGCAGCATAATAAAAATTCAAAAATCCAAGTGATCAGTTCTACTTTGTTCATTATCATAAAAAGTGATTTCTCTGTGTTTAACCTGATTTTAGTGCTCATCAGACTAGAAACTCCTTGAACTCATATACTATCTGCAGTTATAATGACTTAGTATTCAAGGATTCAGAAGTGACAATTAAACAGATTTAAACAGAAGCAGCCATATGATTACTGAGTTTATACATTTATGAAGATGCCTCTTGTCTTTGGCTGTCAATAAACTCCACATACTCCCTACCAACATAAAGCAGAACAAAACCTGATAAAAGGCCAAAGACTGCCCGCAAACTAGGTCTCTCTGGCAAAAGTGACTTGCATGTTGCCCAAAACAATACAGACCCAAAGTTGAAAAGAAAAGAACCAAAAACACTATATAATATGCGACGGTTAACTGGTGCATGTCGCAGGTGCTGGCTTCCAAAGAGATATAGACCCACTCCCAAATGGGCATTGAACCAAAAACTGTTGGCCACCACTTCATGGCTTGGAAATATGCTGAAATAAGACATTAAGGTATATCTTTAAAACAACGAATCTGTTATTTTATTTCAGTCACTTAAAATATATCTTAAGAAACCATAAATAACATGTATGCTTTGGGTGTCCATACTTTATTCCAAAACACACAGCTTTGTGTGTTTATTTAATATTTTAACTTTAACACTGTCTAAACTGTTCCCCTCTTTTTGTTGAAAACTTGAGAAGAGATTAAAGCAGTCATTTCGTTTTGAATCTTTGTTTCTGTCATGAATAATCGAACCGTGACCGGCTTTGCATTCATCATAATCATCGCATGATTTGGCATTTTACTGTATATATTTTCGGCATTTCATCGGAATCACAACATAATAGTAATAGTGCATTGCTTCCACGTTTACAAAACGATATAAAATTAATCTAATTATCTGGAAGCACCATTAATATTATTATCATGGAGGTAAGATAAGGAATGTTGAGCTTTCTCAGACGTTCTGATTGTCTAGAACCAGAAAAGTGACCTTCATGTTCAGAATACTGCACTGTTTACCTTTTAAACCACGACGAGTTCATAATATGTATTGAAAAATATCCATAACTCAGCCCTCCAAGAACTGGAAAAACTCGAAAGCAAATATCATCTCGAGACAATTTCTCCAATTTTGGAAAAACTACTGGGGCATTTCCATTGGAACTAACTTCACCTACAGACTGCACAGCGGAGTCGGCCATGTTTATTTGTCGATGACGTCATGATGGGAGTTGTTACCTATCGCAGCTGTTGCATACATCTGCAGGATAAAACAGTCTTCGCTACAAGGAGTTTTCGGAGTATCATTAAACACTAAACTTCGAAAGATAATTTTAAAGTAGCGAATGAAAGTTTCTTTGAGTAACCACTTTTGTTGGAGAGTATTAAGCTCACGGTAGACCACTGCTTCAGACAAAAGTGAATTTCATTGTTGCAGAGGATGAAGTGGGAACATTAATGTGGTGGAAACAAGGAATTTCGCTATTAGTTTAATTTTTCGATCACATGGCTTGCACAGAGGATCACTTAAAACTGCGATTGTGATGAACTCGTAGAAATGCCTCGTATACGAAAGCGTCGTCGCGACAGGACTGAAGTTAGCTGCTGCATCAAATATTTGATGTTTGCTTTCAATGTTGTTTTTTGGGTGAGTATGGCCTGCATTTATCTAAAGTATCTTAGTTCTTAAGTTCTTCTACATTATTCTTCTAAACTGTGGTTCTACCATGGGTAATAAACGAGTCATACTAGGGCATCTTCTTAGAAAGGGTTTGTAAGATAAAACAGATAATCCAATATATGGGTGAGTTGAGAAAGGGAGGGGGGGTGACTCGGGAGTATAAATATTTTATTTATTGAAGTTTTCAATTTTTTTTTAAATGACGTGTGGCAAGATTTACAGTTTATAATTTTCATGCAAAATAAACATAATGAATATGAGTCACTGATTGATCTCCAGTGGCTTTGCACATCAAAGCATTCGATCTGTCAAATGAAAGTGGAAAGAAACCCCTAAGCAGCAGTCGAAGTTATTAAACTATTGTTTGGTAATCCAAGATTTTCTAGTGATTTGCCAATTTTTAATCATTTTGCCATATTTCATATAAAAATTGTGAAGCCTGCTTACTCTAGTATGGACACATCTATTCGCAACACACACGCATTTTATAATTATGTTCTGGTTGTTGTCTTCTCAATACAGTTTTAAATTTTCTTAGAGGACAAATTATCACCGTTGTCTTCTAATCACTGCATGTTGACAATGTGAAGTTAGTTCATGGCATCAAAGTTCTTACTGTCCATTTGTGTTATGAGATCTTTTACAATGACAACAGTTGCTGCAGTGTACTTTAACGATGACATTTTAAGTCAGGCTGCCACAGTGTAAGTCAAATCTTATTGATGGTCATCTTAGAATTTATTACAAGGTCATTTAACTGCATAAATATGACACTTCATTGTAGGCCTGTGATGTGGACTAATCTCTAGAAAGCAATGGTTGATTTAAAATCATAAGTAATTTCCTATCCCATTTAATAAAGTAAAATGTGGCAACTGCATGTGTCTTATGGGGTAGGAAGTCTATACAAAATCCATGCAAATCTACACCATTTGTCTTATCCTCACCAAATGTGTTGTCTATGTTTGGTTGATAAATGTTTATTTTACCCATTGCCAGATGTTAGGGAGACTACAAGTGAAAGGAAAATTGTTTGCTAGTACTAAGCAGTTCAAATTGCCACATGCTTTTACTACACAGGCTAAACTTGGACAATGTTGTAATGAGGGGACCTATGTGAAGAAAGACAGACAGGAAGAGGGGAGAAGAAGTGAGTTAGTCATCTGGCAGTTGGCACCACCACAGTTTTTATTTCCCCCTTCACTACCAAAAGGCCAGCAGTGTCTCAGGCCTCCCTTCCCACACCTTCCTTTGATATGTTTTAAAAATACTCTATACAATCACAGTCTCTCAGAAGAGGGAATATCACCTGGGAAATGCCAAGTATCTGACCTAGTGGTTTAATAAAATATTTCTCAATTTTGGAACGGTGCATGCACATACTTTGGCTGCTGTGTCATAAATCTACATGGATTTTTTTAATCCCCAAATATATCTTTTAACTTAAAGAGTTTTTGTTCTCTCCTTTAACATCTCTACTTCCTGTAGTTATAGCACATTTGGAAACACTTTGGTCTTCCTTGGCTACTCTTGTATTTTATTCACTGCAGGTCAACCCCATTTCATACAAATTTGAGATGCTGTTTGCATTGGCATATTATAATGAACAATACTATGTTGATAGAGCGCACAGCATCTTCTCTACAGCATATGCTTTTGGAGAGGTTTCCAAGATTATGCTTAGGCTTAAGTGAGTGGAGTGAAGGTTATGAGTTGAACAGCTAGAACACACTGCTGGCAACCATTGTGCAAAGCCTTATTGATCAGCCACACTAACCAAGAAAGAAACTAAGTGGTACCAAGAACCTGACAGAAAGCTTTTGGGATCTGTGCACAAGCTTTTTTCATTGACAAAATCTGACGTTAATTACCAGAAAGCGGACAATGTTATAATTTATACATCTTTTATATCTTTAATTATCATTTAACGTGTGTGTTCTATTGTTACAATCCATTTGGTTTTAAAAATCTTGATAAGTGCTTTTTTTTTTTTTGCTTCTTTGTTTCTCTTAAGCAACACGAAATAAAATTTTAATTTGCTTGCTTGCCTTAAAACTCTTTTACTCATTTCTGGTTTTAGATATTCATGCTGTAAAGAGCAGAGTTTTCAAATGTCAAGTATGTAGATGTTACTCAAACATGATGTTCATGAATCTGCAGTTGAGAGAGACTGGATGTTAATTATAAGACGCAATGTACAATATTCTTTACCATCAGAGCATTTCTTGGTAACCCTTGCCAGCCTCATGTGATTTTTTTAAAAATCATATCATTTTTAACCTTTTCAAATATGATATGTTGACAGCCCTTTGCAAAGAGAAATGGTTATTAAGAGGACTTTATAACCAATGATTTTGTTTTTCTTTTTTTAAAGCTGTTTGGTGGTTCATTGCTGGCTGTTGGGCTGTGGGCATGGACTGAAAAGGACACACTGGCCAACTTCAGCAAGCTGACAAACATTGCTTTGGATCCAGCCCTCATCTTCAATCTCATTGGTCTCACAATGTTCATCATCGGCTTTGCAGGCTGTGTGGGCTCACTTAGGGAAAACATTTGCCTTCTGCTTTTTGTAAGTTCTCGGCCACACTGACATTTTCTGTTCAAACAACAAAGTGTTGAAGCAGCAAATATAACATCCGCACAAGCATATATCTGTGAATGTCGGAGAGGGGGATGGGGGAAAAGAATTATAGAGACAAAGGAATGGATACAAATTTTGTAAGATTCCTTCGAAGTTTAGAGTTTACTTAAAAGAAAGGATCAAATGATTCTTTGCAGTCTTTTTTTCTAAAATCATCTTTATCAGAGAAAATAAAATGTACAAAGAGTGTATGCACTTTGTGAGATCATGGCTAGAGCAAGTTTAACAAACACAAATTGCTCAGCAAGGGCACAAAGGATTTTGGAGTGTTGGCAGAATTTTCATTCATAAGGGGAAAGGTTACTTCCAGCATATAACTTTAAAACTTGCAGCATTTCTGGGTAATTGTTTGTTTTTTTAATTAATGTTAGGCATCAGGAAAATCCACCTGTTGTCAAAGACATTTAGCTATTTCTCAAAAAATTTTCATCTAGAAAAAAGAAACTAAGCTGAGTGATTTTGTGCTGTTTAAACACCTGCCTAAGTTAACATGTCATATGACTTTATTTAGAAGGGCAAGGATTTTTTTTCATTTTGTTTTATATTAATACCATTTCTTACAAAACTTCATGAAATATACAATGATGAATGGCCACTGGAACAGGTTATAAATTTTTTTTAAACCCTGCCCAAGCAATTGAATATCTTTTTTTCAGTTTATGATAGCTCTGGGAATCATATTCTTCCTGGAACTTCTGTTGGGTATTCTTGGATTTGTTTACAAAGATTGGGTGAGTTTATTTCTTTTTTATTTAATGTAGTTATTAACATAAACATAAATGTTGTATTTTTTTCACCCAGAGGAACAGAGTATATGCCAGTATCAAATAAAAATAATAATGAAAGCTTTTATAGCGCTTTTCCAATGATTTGCTCAGAGCGCTTTACAAAAGTGATAGACCTATACACATAAACAGAATCACTAACACCATGCACCCATATTCACATAAACAGACTCGCTCACTTCTACAACAGATGTACCTATTCATATGCAAGGTAAATACAGACAAACCTTACACTTTCTTATGGTCAGGTCAGGGTCACAGTGAAGTGAGAAAGTGTCTTAAGTTTGTGGTAAGAGAATCAGGGGGATGAAGGCTGATGGATGATTTGTTCCAAGTTGATGAGGTTTGTAGGAGAAAGACCTCTGGCCATACATCTTTGTCTTAGAGTAAGTTGATGTTATTGCATGTGCATTGGTTTGAGGTAGGGGATGTAGGGGCTTGATGTTAAAGAGTATTAATTTACTATTATTGTTAATAATTTTCCTCTTTTTCCAGTAAAATCTGAATGCAAAGGTCAAAACTGGTTCATTAGAAGATAACAGTAAGGCTTGTATGTGTAAAGATTGTATCAATTACCCACTTATTAAAATTAAAAAAGAAATGTTGCTCACAGGTAAGCCTTTAAGTGAACTAAAATTCAGAATTCAGGCTGGCATCTTACTAGCTGAGGAATCACTATGTTTGTAGAAATACTATGAAGTATCTTAGCTTTCCCTACATCTGGTCTAAGGCACACTGATCTGTATATGCAGACAGTGGAAAAAGGAAGGCATGAAAGGCATCAAACTCAGAGATGCTAGCACACAAACTGTTTGACAGGTTCGAGATCAGATCGAGAGCCAGGTTAAGAATATGATTGTAAACTATCGTGATGATGCTGATCTTCAAAACCTGGTGGACTGGGTGCAACAGGACTGGGTGAGCAGTTTTCTGATATAGTGTACTATATGTATATATTGATAGTGTGCTGTATATGTTTATACATTTTGATGGCAATAAAATAGTTTAGCATTGTTGCTTAAGCCCACCATGAGTAGATCACATGAAATCATCTTATTTGTATTGTGCCTTAACTGTCTTTTAGAGCAGCTGCACCCAGGCTTTGGTTGTGTGTCATTTAGAGTTTCTGTTTATTTCCATCACTACTCTCATGTGTTCTGTTCTTGAATTGTTACTATTATTGAACTGCAGATTGTTGATAACAAAATGGAAAGCTGATATCAACAATGAACTGATTTCTACATAACCAGTCTGTCCAGTGATTGTGCTAATTTTGACTTTCTCCTTTTACACTTTACCCAGATGGTATCTTTGTCTTCAACATTCAGATGATCACCAATTATAGTGCTAGTGAGCTGCAAACTTTTATTCTAATGACTGGGTAAAGCTCAGTGCAAGATATTTCCCCAGATCTGAATGAACACTCCTCTTCTAGCGATAAATGCTGACAAACATGAATAAGAAAACAGGAAGAGGTCAAAATTGTGACATCATGGCATGCCTGATTAATCTCCCATTGGTTGCAGTCTTTATATTGTAAACAACTGTTTTTGACCTGTTCTTGTGCATGGTGATTTTTGTAGGCATATATCTCAAGAATAGAAGAGAAGGGTATTCACCCAGATTTGAGGAAATATTTCTTCACATTAATCTTAACCCAATCATTAGAGAAACTCATTTGCACCCATTAGTCCTTAAGTTTGAACAAGTAAGTACCTTTTTTTCAGTCCACCCTTGATTTAATTCCTCCCAACAGTTTGGGGAAGAGCATGTGAGATCTTTTTGCAGGTATTGTTTCCGGGTAGTTTTTTGCCTTTCCATTTTATATGCTTAATCTACATTCCTAACATTGATTGTACTATAAATTGAAGATGAAAATTAAGAAAGCAAACATTAAGTGATCTAATATACTGCTTAACAGCGACTGGTACAGTTAGTCTAGTGATTCTGCTTGTTTCAAAAAAAAAAGCAACAAAATCCGGTGGGAATGGAGGGGTTCAACAAAGGTGTTGGCGATGGATTGGACATTTGCTCTGCCAGCAGACAGCAGACCTCTCCAGAGTCGCCCTACGATGGACTCCAGGCGGCCGAATCGACATCAGTGGACTCTGGTTGAGGCCTTATGTGCAATCTGATGCATGAAGAGGAATAGATAGAATGGAGGGGTAGTCTTGTGACCTTTTGACAGATGAGGTGTTAGAGACCACACTTACATTGGGAACCAGTTTATTTTATTTTTTTTAGGCCAGTGCCTTATCTTTCCCAGCACTTTGTGGGGTCAGGTTCCATTTAAGAGCTCTGGAAATAGGCATTAGCCAGCTGATGTATATGTCCCCTTTGATGCTGATACTCTAAGCACTCTACTCTCCACTCTCTGGTCCTGTAGAGACTGCTGGTTGGCAAGCTTTTTATCTCTACAGGTGTGTCCGGTATGTGAACAGACAGGTAATCAAGCGTACCATGTTTACTCTAATGAGTATTTTAAACTTTTTGAGAGTTTGATTTTACAAAGCTTCTCGTAAGATCATTTGCCGGCAGCTTGAGAACAAAGGAATAAAACAATGGGCTCCTGTAATATAACTTGTCAGGAGCAATATGGGTTCTTGATACAGATATTTAATGGAATCTGTTTTAAACTCTTTTTACTTAACGTGAGTGTATAAATGTAATAAGAAAAACTGTTTCTGCTACAGCTGGGCTGTTGTGGTGTACATAGCTATAAAGACTGGGAGGCCAATATCTACTTCAACTGCTCATCTCCAGGTGTCGAGGCATGTGGTGTTCCCTTCTCCTGCTGCAAACCCACTGATGTATGTGCATAATTTACCATAGGTCTGAATGATAGAGACTGTGTGTGCGCGCGGGGAGGGGGGGGTGCGCGCGCTAAAGGGAGATAATCAAGCACCTTGCATGCTTATGGTAAAATTAGGTAGCGAATATATACTTTTCCAATTCCTGAAGATTAAATGGAGTATAAAATATTTGAAGATGTGCAAGATCAGCCAAAAAACTAAATGAAAAGCAGGTGTCATTTTTAAGATATATTGGTTGACTTTGAAGTTTCTGCTTTTGCTGCCTCTGCTTCACTGTGGAAATACTTTGCTGCCTTGGATACCATTTGGAAGCATACTTTTTCTGTTGTAGATAAGAATTTGTTTCAGATGAAGTATTTCTTAAAGTTTTTTTCAAAATTGGGATTTTTACTGTCAACAGGAAGTCATTTTCAACAGACATTGTGGCTATGACATGATGAAAACCTCACATGTAAGTTCAGTGATCTTCTCAACTTTTCCACAGAATGTAGCTGCTGTGCCAAAGTGTGCATAACATAGCAGTTTTGCACTGCAAGTTCTACACTGCATTTTTAAAAGTTGTAACTTTTTTATTAATTAAATTTTTATCTTTTTAGTTGAAGAAAGCTAGTGAATTGTGATGTGTAAAAATTGCTTGATGCTTCTTAAATAGCATCATTAAAAGACTACCTTGCTGAGATGAATTTTCCCAACAACTCATCAACATATTTTCTTTTTATTCTTTATTTGGATAGGTATTGTTAAATGTACAGCAAACATACTTGTATGCTAAGTGCGATACTGCACACTACAATTATTATTACCATCAACATTATTATTAAATAAAATTACCTCTATAGCAAAAACTATCTCTGTAAGATAACAGATTTTATAACAAGAAAATAAACTCATTCTTTAGTCTGAAAATCAGAAAAATTCTTGTTATTGTTCATTATGTTGCTGTTTACTTGCTTGTATGATAACTTTTTTCCTCTCTTTACACACCTTATCTCTCTCGTTCTCTCTTTTATGGTAACTGCTCCAGGATTATGATCGCAATATCCAGATCTACACAATGGGATGTATTCCTTCTGGAGAAAAATGGTTAGAATCAAACCTTTTTCCAGTGGCAGGTGTAGCTGTGGGTGTGGTCCTGTTGCAGGTGAGTAATTGCCTGCAGAATTGTGTTTTTGCCAAAGGCTAGTGTTTCCCTTGTTTCTGCAGTCACAGAGTAAAACTTACATTTGACCAAATGTCCTTGTATGATCCTGACAGTTACTTCTCGTTGTACAGTGAGATTAGAAAGAGAATTGAAAATCATTTATTTAGCATTAATTCTGGTTCTTATCTGTGCACATATCATATTTTCCGAGCATGAAGTGCCACACAGGTATTTGTGCGTGTGCTTATGCATATGCATGCACTCACACACACACACACACACACAAATTGATTCTTTATTGCATCAAGAGCATAGTTGCAGCAAGGGTGTGAGTATCTGTCAAAGTAACAACACATCTTAAACTGCTGTGAGCTGGTTATACTTGACTTGTATGCAAGGGTAAGAAGAACTGATTAAAGTCATTTTACATATTTATTTCTCATCAGCATAAATAGGGCAAATACAATAATAACAATACATGTACTTCAGTCTTCAGTGCATCAGTGGTCTACTTCATGCTGAGCAAAACAGCTCCTGTGGCAGTTAATTTCTGAAACACCAATTTACATTAATCATGCTTATAGTATCCACATATAATAATGATGATGAGAATTTTCATAGAGCTTTTCCAGTGATTTGCTCAGAGCTCCTTACAGAAATGATATACACACTGAATCACCAACAACCATGCACAGATATTTGCATATAACAGAAGCACTCACTTCTACAACAGATACTTGCTCATACCCAAAGTAAATTACAAACGCGCTTGGTCAGGACAGGGTCACAGTGAAATCACTGTTTGAAAGATGCATCTTCTTAAGTTTAGCCTTAAAGGTGGTTAAAGAATCATAGTGGTGAAGGCTGACGGGTAATTTGTTCCGAGTTGATGGGGCTAGGAGAAAGACCTTTGTCCATATGTTAGTGGGACTTGAAGAAGCTTGGTGTCAGAAGATGATTGAAGAATTCTCTCTGCAAACAGATTTTAGAACTGCTATCTACATAAGAGTGGGAAGTTTTTCCAGACTCATGTACCACTTCTGATTAAAAAAAAACATCATTCAGTCTTTCTCTAAATTTCTTTAGGAAAACTTTCTCCCTCCCCATTTCTTAGAACATCTAGACTTATCCAAAACCCATAGAAAACAGTACCCACAGAGAGAACTATGCTGACAATATTAAGAAACCCTCTTTCAGAGCAGAAAGTTATATCTTGTGTTTTTGTTATTTTTCTATAATTAAAATGTAGTTTTTCTATGCAGTAATTACTTTTTAGTGTCTTTTTTAAATATCCATAGTGATACGTTAACTTAATTTTGTATATGAACTTTCTTTTTAAGATTCTGGGGATCTGCTTTGCTCAGAACCTAAGGAGTGATATACAAGCACAGCTTGCGAAATGGACGTACTAGCATTGTTGCTCAGGAAGCAGATTGCAGGTATCTTGGTTGCTTACCATGGAACATGGAAGTATTTCTCAAAAGGCATTCTTGTGAAATTTAAATGTCTTCAGAAGAGTACATGTCTGGATGCTCAAAATTTGTCAGCAAGAAGTTTAGCTGAGAATTATGGTGTGTTCAGTGCATGCTCTTCCCATCTCAAATCATATTATGGAGGTGCTGTGAAAGATGAAAAAAAGACACCTATTAAAAAAAAAAGACCAAAAACATCAAGTAGAGTGAAATCCAGCAACACACAAGAGCAAAACTCCTTGCAATGGTATGGGATGAATCTGTAGAAGAACAGAAGGGCAAGGCTGCAGTTGTTATCCATGCTTGATTATTTGTGTGAACAATATCAGAGCCATGGTAAAGGGTGAAGAACGTGTTTTGCCATGTATAAAGCGATGCAACCTTTCAGTCTGGGGTCACCGTGCATCATGACAGCCTATCCAGGTACATGAAATGTCTGCAGATCACCCATGAAACTAGTCCATCACATGTATTGGCAAGAAAAGAGAACTGGATGGCAGAAATGATGGAGCAGATAAACCCATCTTTGGAGAAAACTGCTGACCTGTCAGAGATAGATCTGCCCTGATCTCTTTTCCTATACCTGTCCCCCTCACCAAACTCCCCACTCCCCCACCAGTCGCATAATGACTACTGATCTGAAAATCATTATGTCTACTTGTTTGTGATGGGCATTTGTGTTTGAAGTGTCTAAAGCAAATACTTCGTATCTCAAGAGGAACTGATATCTCAAAGGGCAGTGGGCAGAATATCAAGAATTTGGGAGTACCCAGTTCATCTGTCCAGTCTGTTCAGTCAGTCTAGTTTGATTATGGATGCATGTATGTTAGGAAACATATGAAACTAATGAATCTGACACATATGTATAGGTCATCTTTTTAAGGAAGCAGCTGTACTTAGTAACTTTTTAGAAGGGAATAACTGAGAAATTGCCAGTGCCAGATGAAGAGGACAAATCATGTTTGAGCACTTAATTACATATTATGGAGAATGAATGTCACAGCATTACAAAAGTCTTTAGCAGGAGTATGGGATGAGATGTAACATTTGTAACAAAGTTGTGACTTTTTATTTCATGGAATATTTGCATGTGTGTCTGTTTCTAAATTTACTGTTCATGTAGTGCAACAGAGATTTTTAACAAAGATGTGAAGCATTCACAGCTGCGTACAGACAGTAGTGATTCTTTGACAGAGCAGTTGCAGTTTCTCTGTTCTTAATTCCAAATGCCTGCCTGCTGTGAAAAGCACAAGACTATCATTCACTACAGAAACTAAGAAGGCTTGGGATTTACTGACCAGCATGCAACACGACCAACTTCCAACAATACCAAAGTGGGAGATAGAAGACGGTGCTTCCCGTAGACAATCACAGTTAGTTACATATCAGCACAGGGGTATTTTTGTACTTTGTCACATGATGTTTTTGTTAGCTGTGTTGGGATAAGAGATAGAAGTGGATAGAGACCACAAAAAAGTCATGAAATTTAATGAAATAAAATTACAGTGCACCGACTTAGCTAATCAGGAAAGCAAATTTGATGATCACTTGTCTGTCTTAAAGCAAGCTTTAAATTTTCTTGTTCTTCAACATTTAGCAAGATGAATTATTTCCCAAACAGGTGTTAATGTCTGTGTCATTGGTTCTTGGTTGGAATCCTCACTGTGAGGTTTTGATTTGCTTTCATTACACAATTCTGTGCATTAGAGACAGATGTATTTTTCAGGAAAAGTTATCAATGTAGGTAATCCTTACAGTAATCCTAATGTTGTTATAGTGATGTTACTAAGGGGTTTGAGAATATCCAGGTTATGTTAATTCACTAAAGGCTGTGAGGAAGTAGATTTCTGGCTCCTTAATTTAAAGACAATATTCAGAAAAAAAACTGAGGGTATAAAAGACTAATTACAAAATATGATAAGGCGAAGCTTCTGTCCGAAGAAATGATGGTCATATTTCTTGGATTGTCATTGCTGGTAATGATCTACATATTTGTAATGTAATAACCAGCCTATAGCCCTAACTGCCTGATGTGATCTATGTGAAGAAGAGCTTTGTGAAAGGATACACTTATCTGCTGGCTGAAATTTGTGGGTATATATATATTTTGTGTGCACTGAATGTGAACTGAGCATTTGCAAGCTGTTTAGTATCATTTGAGGCAGAACTGAGACCAAGATAATTACATGCAAGATTTAATATGCCAGCCAGAGCTAATTGGTGATAAATGTTGGTTCTGACTAAGCTAACTTGCTTTATCATCTGATAGTGTTTTTTCTTTGAAATAAGTGATTTACAATGAAACTGATGCTTCAGAAAAGAGTAAAAACCAGCCAGCTACTCACCTTCCTACAAAATACTCAGATACTGGTTTTTAATGCTTGATTGTGGTTTATTCTGGTTTTTAATGCATGATGGCAATTTATTCTGGTTTGGAAAGCAAGGGGTATGTCACAGAATCGGTGGTAGAGATGACTTTCTTAATATCAAAGAGAATATATGTTAAATATAGACAACTGTTGTGGCAGCTTTCCATCCTGATAAATATGTAGTGTACTAAGTATTGTGAGGGGAGCATGTCATTTTTTATTTTTTTTTTACGTCTTATGTGGTTTACATACCTTAAGGCATTTGCTGCTGTATTTCAGTTTGCCACAGTTTAATTTTGGAAAACTTGCATTATTCTTCTATATTTTACTGTATATTATTATTATCTGCTGCGTGCCTGGTTGATTAATATCCTGAGTAATTTATTCACAGAAAGAAAATTCCAGTGAAATTATGAAAGCAATTCTAGTCATAAATGTAAGAGTCTTCCCAACAAAACGAAAATAAAATATGTGCAAGTCTAATAAACTTTCACAAGTGTTCTGTGGTTAGGGATACTCGCTAAGTGATTTTTGTGCTCATTCCCACTTATACAATACAATATAGCTTTATTGTCTTCTGTCCACAACAGATATAGAAATTTTTCTTTGTTGAGAGCTCTCATAGGATAATAAACTGACACATTATTAGTGTTACTGTAAGAAAGTAAGGTTTGTTTGCTAGGTCCGTTCATGTGTGATGTTGCAGTTGGTTAGAAGGACTGGGCAAAAAACACTCTACTTGGCAATTGGTTGTTTCCATCTACGGCCAGAGAGTAGACTCTGGAAATGGTGGTGTAGTGGGTGAGAGGGGTCTGTGATAATGCTGGCAGCTTTTAACCTCACAGCCCTGGTGTATAATTACCATCCGCATCGAACAGGCTTTATGTTTTCATAGAGAAAAATTGCCAAACATTTTTTATTTAACAATTTACTACTTAGATTTTAGGGAATATATTTACACCATTCATTTTCATAATTTTGGATTCCCCCCTCCCCCATTGCAATGCAAATCCATTTATTACAGACACAGGTTAGGTTGCATGAACATTTATGTCTCTTTTTCTATAGACACAAAAGAGTAGTGCCCTCTTACTCTTTGAAATTTGTTCAGCACTTGGAAAGAAGAAAGCAACTACTGGAGCTCATTCTGGGAATTACAAGAGAGCATAGCTATGTAAAAATGTAGTACACAAAGCAGTGAATGTGATGTTTCTTACTTGTGACTGGTAATGAATTGCTATAATTTTGTTTGTGTGTGTGTTTATGGTTTTCAAAGGTGAGATGAATAATGTTATTCTGATTTTGGCTTCTTTTTGATTTAGTTTGGAAATTTTGCTCTTTTTTCTCTAGTCAATGACAATAACATTAAATGTGGTTTGTCACATTAGTGACATTGATTGTGGCTTGCCACAACTTTTTCAGCCTGACAGCAACCCACTGACCCAAGGCAGCTGTCTCAAAATGTCAAATGTCAGTAGTTAAATGTTTCCTGTTCTGGGATAATAAGCTTCATGTCTCTTTTTTTCTTTTTTTTCGGGCTCTATTCACAGTTTTGTGTTGCATTTTCTGCACTGTTCTTTTTATGCTGCAGTCCTCCTGCTATTTCTTATAGTTTTGTTCATCATCAATCACTTGAGAGCAAGATATCAGAAACATTTATATTCATCCGCAGTTACTTTCTTCATCTTTATTGGGAACCTACTGGAAATAACAGAACTGTTGTAAACTGTTTAAATCCTTTCTAAAGGAAATGAATGCTTAAAAATCTTATGTTCCAAACTCTTCCCTATCCCAAATCCCACCCATGCCTGCTATTACATAGCTTTACACACTGACCTGTCCCCCCCCCCCATCTCCACATATAAAAAAATATTTTCTTGGCATAAAATTTATCATGTGGGTTATCATCAGTTAAGTTTGTTGACAGCGTGAGAGAGATTATGTACATTCAGCAAAGAATAGCTGTGTTGCCACAGTGAATAAATGTTGCAAACAAGGAGGACATAAGTGCAATGTCCTCAGACTTCATGCATAATTTATAGTTTAATGGCGTAACTGGATGGCATTCTTTGCAATATTTTTGTGACAATTCGAATCTTTGGAGCAGACCTTGCCATCTTAGTTGAACCCTAGTGTTGTTGTCAGTGCGTTGTGTACAGCTTGGTTTGCTTGACTGGCTCTGTGAACCAAAATACCTCTTTTTCCTTACAATGTTTGCTGTTCATGCCAACAAATGATTGTTAAGTAAGGATGTTGCCTTCATTTGTTTGGCCATGCGATCCAAACTACCTTTCTATTTCTGTTCCTTACACCTACAGAATGCCCTTTTTTTTTAAAATGAATCAAAACACAATTTTTTGCTTTGCAGGTTAAATGACAATTTTCCCAAAACTGTTCATACCTGCAAATAGTATTACTCACCAATCTTTTGTTCACTTTGCTGGCTGTGTGAACAAAATCAGCTCACTTTTTACCTGTGTATGCATGTTTGTATGTACACATCACCAAATGTCTCCTGGCTGCATTTTTTCACTCTGGTTCACCGCATTGCAGATGTGAACCACGTAACTCCTTTTATTTTCAGTGGATGTATTGTTCACATCATTTAGTATTGGATCACTTTAAGTGGCTTTTCCTTTTCTTTTTTTTTTTTTTTTGATACATTTGAACAAATCCTCCAATTTTTTAAACCATCATTTTATATTGATTATATTTAGCTTGTATGTCATTTAAACATTTTAAACTTTACCTTAAATTCTTTTGGCACATTTTCCAAGTTCACACATTGACACACCTATAATTTATTTTTCAGAAATCTTTGTAAATCATTTCCCTGTGGATGTGATTGCTTCTTTTTGTTATCAAACGGTAGAGATCTTTATAGACCTTGAACCAGGTCTGTATGTCCTTATGTGTTGTGAGTGGAATAAATTCTATACACCCACAATCTTTTTTCTTTTCTTTTTTTTCTTTTTGTTGGGTTATGGTTGAATGTCTTTCTTTATGAATCTCCTGCTTGTGTGACACTGTTTAAGAAACTGCCTGGCACTCATTTTGTGCACATCCTGCATTCAGTCACCTGAGTGAGGAAGCATTATCTTTCATGTGATACATTTATTAGCTTCAGGGTATATTTTAACAAGAGATATTAACTTTTGAGATCAGACGTTTTAAAATTTAATTTATAATTAGGGTAATAGAGCAAAATGAGAAGGGAAGAAGAGATTTTGAAGCTTAAATATCTATTTAGAAGTGTATCAATAAATGATCAATACCAGTATCAAATTTAATCTGTTATAGTTGAAAAAAAAATCGCAATTCATGTGAAGTTTTTTAAGTATACCCAAACTTACTACACCTCTTTGACTTTGTAGTGCTAAGCTATGGTGTTCTGGTCTAGTGATTTGTACTGTGTGTGTCTGAGACAGACAACTGAAAGCATGTAGTCAAAGTAGCAGGTAATGCAGAACGTGAATTAGTCGTATAAAGGAAAGGATGCCGGGCACCATAGATTCCTCCACTAGCCATCCACCCTAAATGCCCCCTTGGTATTCACAGGACCGTGTTGAGCTCCGTGACCTGAAGTGAACTCGTCCGTAAGAGGTTCCATGCATGTGAGAATGTGTAGGTGTGCGTGTGTGTTGAATGTCTTGGTATATCTGCCCATTATGCTGTGTGTATATATATATACTCATATTATGTTTGCATATGTGGTTGAGTCTGTGAGCAAAAGAAAAATTTCTGTGTTGGATTTCCTTGGACTGACAATATGATTTGATTTTATAAGGCCCCGCGCTTTTGATTAAAACCCTGGTGATCGTGGCTTCGAGGACTCCGCACATACCCTCTTCCTCCGGTCCCTCGGGGGCTGAGAAAGGGACAAGGACGACCAAAAGATGTCCGATGTGGTCAACTCAGTTGTATAAAAATCTAAAGTTGTTTCTAGCGGAACACAGACGTAAGGAAAAGACTGCAATTTGGTCAATGGCGAAGATGAAAATCACTTCTAGCAAAGTGAACCAGTCGATCGCCGAAAGCACATTGAAGACCCCACTATGTACAAATCTTCAATACTGCGTCTGTAGTGACTGCTCTCTTCGTCTCTTCGCCGCCACATTTTACGTGACGAAGACGTGAAAAGAACGTTTGATCCGTCCGAGCGATTCACCGAGATCAAAGTGCACAGAGATAAATCCAGTGAGGGTATGACTCGAAGACAGGTATATTAATTCTATACAGCAGGAGACTGAAGACCCGAAAACATTGATCACCCAACACGTGTGCACAGAGGACTTCTTGTGGCGCGTTATCTATACGAGTATAGGTCTATGGTTTCACAGGTATGGAATAGTGGCATGCAGTATTTCATTCATCATATCCCCACCACCCTTCACCCTGATAATTTATGAAGGCGAACTACACTCACAATCCGTGTCTTTAACGGAAAACCGTAAGCTATACGGTCTGTTGCTGAAGACCGAGCACAGATGCTTCACACTGAACAGTTTCCGTCAGTGGCACGGCACTTTTTGCTCATTACAGAGATTTTTATTCTTTAATATTTGATTCTTCTCATGATTCACATGCTTTCACGACCATTTATTAATAATATCAACGTCTATTTTTTCAGTAAAAAGCATTTAATAGTTTAGTTCACTCATCTACCTATGATTTAATTATCTTACCCCAACCTTCAGGATTCATGTAGCCCCCCTGTCTCAAGGCATTCTATTGTCGTCGTCTTTCATCGTTGATGTCTAGAACTGGGCCCCCGCGTGTGGTGTACCATGCTGATAAGGTCAGCACCTACTAAAATAGACTGCTAACTTTCCCACTTCAATCTCTCACTCAAGCAACCTGTAAATGTTGTGAAACCTCTTTCTATACATCGCAGGGGTGTTTGCATGCATACGTGCCTCCATGAGAGAGAAAAGATAGGGGGAAGATACACAAAGCAGTAAAGCAAATCTTCCGTGTGAAAAGAGTCTACATAATGTACTTTGTACTGCTGTTCCCCACCTTTACTGCTCTTCTACCAGGAAGCTTATGTGGTGGTTCTAATTTTAACTCGACTACTTTGAGACACTGCACCTACCTTACTGTGTATAATGTTTTGATGTCAAATGACTGAGCAGTTACCTGTACACTTGATATCAAGACCTGGGACCGCTGTACTCACATATGACAACCACATGCCACTAATCATTGCTGATTTTGTTTACAAGACATCTTGCATGGGATTTCTCGAATCTTGGAAGCAAACACGGAGTAAAAGACTTTGTTTACATCGCAGTAAATTGTCATCTTCCTCAGTTCAAGCGAGGCCCCTGCATCGGCTTGTTGAGCTTCATCTTGCAGACTGACTCATCTTTTGAATTTGCTTAATTAACATTCTGCAAGCAGGTTAATCAAAATTCTGCACAGACCGTACTACGATGTTTTAGGGAGTGAGTGGATCCCAAACAATATCAGGAATTTGAGATTAGTTGATGCCAAAGATCTTCTGTTAACAGAGATTCAACAAAGATTCAACTGAAGGAAATCTTATATGTAAGTATAGTGATTTCATTCTGTGTATTAAATCCGATCTTCCTTGCAACAGAAGTAAAACAAGATTAAACTCTGAAAATTATATCATCACTGGGCTGGGGCTAGGAAGGATATTATGCATATTTCCTGGGATGAGTATCCACAGTAGACGTTTTCTAAATCTTTCAGTTTCAGATGTGAATGTCAAAGATCTTCCTGTAAACTTTCGTTTTTCGAGAACTTCTTTTTGACACTGTCGGACACTTCATTGTCTCACTTTTGACCTCTGTAGTTTGGACACGAGAGTTCAACACTCGGCGGTCGGTTGACTGTGATGGCAGTCTCTCAGCCTCCCACCCAGGTACATCGTGCCAGTGAAGTCAGCTTGCAAGAGGGGAAGACCGTATATGGCCAAGCAGCTGGGATGCCAGAAGATAGCCAAGATCCCATTGAGCAAGAGCTCAGGCAGCTGCTGCTGCAGGAGATGAAGCGCCGAGACCAGTTCCGCCATCACCTGAGGACGTTCCTCGCCGAACACCTGCAGCCGACGGAGGATTTTCTGATGACCCTGATGGACCCTGACGACAGCTTGAGCCTTCTGCTGCAGCGCTGCGTAGAGATAATAGGTGTCAAGAAGAGAGACAAAGGTAATTAAAAATAGTAAGGGTAATGAATTTGAGAAATTAAAAGTAGACTGGGTTCATCAACGTTTGTATCCCTTGATACGTACACAAAGGTGACCATTGACTGGGTTTATACATTTAATTTACGTACGGATAAATGTATGGCAAGCAAATACCAACGCTAATGCAGTCTATAGTATGTGGGTTGATATCTACGTGCATACATGTGTGTGGATGTCTGTAACAGAAAGACTGTGAGACAGAAAGAAAATATTTGAACGGTTAATCATTACATTTTCAAAGGGAAAGAAGATTAAAATAGCTTTTACCGTTTGAGTTGAATGGTACGTTATCGTTCAGCTGTTGTTTTATTAATAATAGTAGGAAGGAGAGTTTGTATGGCAAATAACCGATATAGTATAAAAATATTTTTAATTCTTCCAGATTCTCCAAAGTTAAGACAGGAGGTAGACAGTGGAATAGCCAATTCCATGACTGAAAACAGAGATTCCAGCTTTGTATTGATGAGAACGCCTTTCACAGGAACTCGTCCTCATACTGCTAACAGGAGACAAGCTGGTATTTTTCCCAGTGAGTAAAAAAAAATTGAGTAAAATGCAAATTTGAATAAGAATTAAGATACAGAAACATCAAAGCTAGGCATGCAGGAGAAATTGAGGAGGGGAGGAATACACAAACGCATGCATGTTCATACAAGCGCGCGCACACACGCACGTACCCATACGTGTTGCTCTCGGACTCTCAAACTGCGTATTGCATATGATCTTCATCGTTCAAGACTAGAACTCCTACTGAGCCTTAACCAGTCGTAGACTGATAGAGATGCTAATGTTGGAAAATTGTATCCAGTCCCTCATCCTCAAAGTCTGAACAAATGTTTCTAATACCCCAAAAAAAGAGTGATTCCTCTCCTCTCTTGCCTTGAGGCCTCTCACATCCTTCATTTAGTGCAAACTTTATAAAGTGAATCTGTTTTAGGCAAATACCAACCCTGATTTATTAATCTCTGCCTAAAATAAAAAGTCACTTTCTTTTTCCGTGTTTGTACTGTATGTCGTAAGAACTACCCACCCACCAAACGCATTCGTACGAGCAATCGGTTTTCCCCGTCAGCTTTATTTTCTTCCCTGTGTTTGTTTTTCCCTGTGTTTGTTTTATTCGAGTGGCTATGTGTCGGTTCTCATATACCCGGTTTCTTCATTCAGGTGAGTTCTGGCGACACGACGTGACTATCGCCGTATCTCCGGAGTTTTCCACTGGGACATCGAGCAATTTACCTGTGGAGCACAGTGAACTGAGCAGCTAAACTACGATGAGACTAACCTGCGATTGATAAACCAGATTATTGAGAAGACTTTGCAACACAGGGTCTATCAGCTGTGTCCACAGGAAGACACAAACTTTGCTGAATGAAAGCGACTGACACAAGTTCGTTGTTTTCGACTAAAGGTTTGGCGTCTCCAGGTCGCTGATTTTTTTAAAAAATTTTTGTTTCCTTTGGCTCCTTGAATTTCATTGTACAGACGGGAAACGAACTTGGAGCTGTTGAAGTCACATGTGACATTTGCTAGAAAACTCATACAGTGATCAGGTTGCTATCACTTCGTGAACACTCTCGGGTTCTGAGGATCCAAATCGGATGAAATGTAGATAGAGGAATGGCTTTGAAGATCCATGAGGTGCAGGCCCCCCGGTGCTAAATGAACACACGACAATCATCGCAGTCATGAAGTGACCCAGAGGAAAGCGTATCCATAAATATCTTGACTTATTGGCTAAATTCCTACCAAAAGAAAATTTTAAGATCTTTGTCCTAGTAACAGCTTAATTGCAATACTGTAAATTGGTTTGTTGCTATTTAAAGTCTGTCTGTCTAGGGCGTGGGGAACCCCCACATTTTCCTTCCGCGCCCTTTGACCTTCCATGATAAATCATATACCAATAGCTCCTCGATACGCAGAAAGTTGTATTCATTTGGAAACGTCCACTGTCTACTCTAAAACTGAGATAAATAACTGCCACCATGTGACAGACCATTTCTTCCATTCAAACGAATCACCACACACGCGCGTACGTGCACCGTGAGATTTTTCAGGCGGCCAAAATTGTGTTATAGACATTGTTCAACGTGCAAACATTCTATTCTGGGAAAATTCTTACCTGCAATATGTAGATGCCCCTCAGTGTGTTAAAGAACTAAATCTTCCTCACTTTTAATCTTGTTCTTATTTTTCAAGACTGTGATAAAGGTGAACCCTGACCCTACCACAAATCATTCGGGTTAAAAATTTCCCGGTGTCAAGGTTGTTGAAGAAACAACTGATGAACGTGATGATTAAGAGATCCGTAATCCGTAGGATTATAAGCTTTTATCTGAAAACAAGGTGTACAGTTTAATTAGGACTATGAGTGATAACATTATTTTAAGGTTAATGCTCAGAGTCGTCTTTGGTCTTTCACTGATATGCAGATTTATTGATGTACAGATTTATTGATTACGACTTACTGATATATAAAAGTTGTTCTTGTCCACTGTGATTGGTATTATTTGACTATTATTGGCATGCAATAAATTTAAATTTTACATTAAAATGCTTACTTTCAGCGAGTGGTTCATTTTTCTCAAACACATTTCCAGCACTCACCCACCCACAGTGTCTCCACTCATTATGTAATGATCCAAAATAACAGACAAGCGAAACAATAGCCTGCTGCTAGTGCAAACCAATCGACAAAGGCTGAAAAAAGTATCCGAGCAGTAAATGTTTTATTTGTTGGGTTTTTTATGTGACAGTACTGTATGAAGTCTATGTGTTATTTAAAAAAAAATAGAGCAGCATGGTGATTTGTGTGAGAGAGAGAGAGAGTGAGGTGAGAGAGAGCAACAAACAAATGAGTTGGGGGCTAGCTAGCAAGCGATCGAGAAAGTCGCGTCTACAGAGTCGGAGACTGTCTTCGGACTATTTTTGTGTGTTGTACATACTGTATCTTGCCAAACTAACCATGCATGCCGTGTACTTATAAAGATCGATGCATGTCGCCTTGCTTCATTAGACATGATGCCGACCTACATCCTCAACATAATGCCTGGGTAAGGATGGGGTGTAGTTTGGGTTGGGATGAGTCAGAGTGACCACCTGTCTATCATGTTTTGCTAACATGGTGTGATTGGATGTAGCTAGGTATACTAAGACTGAAGTATGATTGACCAATCTCATTGTAGATGAGGATTTAGTGATATGTTCGAGCAGGATGAGGTCTGCTCTGTAACTGAGATAGAAAGTCCGAAAGGGTCTGTCTTTGGTCCAATACTAGGTGATATGTTATAGGAGCTATACTGATATAGGTATATGTGTAGTGTAGGATGGAAATGGTTTGTATGGGTAAAGAATGTAAATAAATGCATTTTAAATTTACCTACCTTTACCTAGCCTGATATGTTATTTCACGCAATGCCATGTCATTGTGTGTGAGTTAGTTATGACTCTGATATGACTACACAGATTAATCAATCAGCTCCACTTAACACTGATGCAACTAAGATTCTAATCTGTGAGAGAGCGAGTCCTGCGACGCCCGATCGCGTTAAGCGACACTCGGTACCTCCCCGAACTCTCTCTCTCATCTGTACGCTCGCACGACTTCTTCACTCATCTTCTGACACTATAAGCTCCTTCAAGTCCCACTAAGACAACGATGAATGGACAGATCGAGCCATCGAGGTCTTTCTACTACACACTCGGTCGGACCGTCGGTTAGTCGCGGTTCCTAACAAGTCCTATAGCGCCATGACCCGTCCTCTTTAATTGTTGTTCCAGGGGAGAGGACGGAAGTTCTCAAGGAGAATTTTCCACTGCAGTTTTAGCTCTTACTCATCGGGTTTTCTATCTGGTCGCACTGTTCTTTTCTTTTTTCCCCCCTTCAATCTACTACACATCCACATAATATTGTAGCCGACCTCTAACTTCCAAAAATAAAGTCTTCTCTTAAATGTAGGTGAGTCGTTCAGCTCTGTAACGGATGGCTTTTCGCTCGCTCTCGTCATGTGTGTTCTGTGTTTCATAAGGGGCTTCCGTTCGCTATTTTACAGTGCACTAGACAACATACGTTTCGTTCATCCAAAATAGCTATTTCGTTCATACGATGAAGAAATAACGTACAACAGTTGCTGCATGGGTCACACACAATAAAATGAGGTAGGTAAATTTAAAATGCATTTATTTACATTCTTTGCCCATACAAACCATTTCCATCCTACACTACACATACCTATAGCAGTATAGCTCCTATAACCGCCAATTAAGGCCTATATCGCTTACTTCTTCTAACGCCTACCCTAGTAGCATATATATATAATATTCTATTTACGTTACTAAGTTACTGATAACTATAATGGGAGGGAAGAAAACGATATACTGTATATATAGGTACATGAGCCACTTGTCAGCGGACTGGAACACGTACACTGTGCAATGTACGTGCTTCTCCCGCATTTAAAATAGCGTTATCTTAAAAAAAAGTAGTATTTCCATGGATGTGTATTTAATATAAGTTAGTCGATGTGTATTTAATATAAGTTCGTTGTATTTCGAGATACGATGCCGTGTTTCTTTCTCCCTCAAAAATAAAGGAAACCAAACCCGCTATATTAAATTACCAACACATTTGCCAACATAATGGGAGGTTTTATACTTCGGGATTTTATCGGTTAAAAACGGCCATTAAAAAACTAGTAAAACCAAATGAAAAACATTTTTTCGGATAAAGCCAAAATCCGAGAGTACGAAAACGTGTCGTTATTGTGAGTTCTTTCCCTTCAAAATAGAGCTCTCCATCCTACACTTCACATGTCGAAAACTTTGATAATCTTTTAAAAAGCGAAAGGAAGAATTTCTTGGTTGAAGGCGTTATTGTGGACACCTAACGAAATATGACGGCCAGTTTGCAAGCATTAAAAAGGTGAGACTTTATCGAAGTGTCAAATCCACGAAAGATTATGTAATTATTACAGGCAGATCTTGAAGAATACTTAACAAACTTGTGAAGTGACGAAGTAACGAATTTCATCATTTCAAATTTTATCTTCATGACAGTGGATATGTATCATAACAAGGCATGAAAACGTCGCAAGTTTAAAAACAGATTGCAGCATTTTTTCTCATTCTCTCTCTCTCACACACACACGTGGTACATTGTTTGTTATTGCAATTTTTTAAGCGAATGTCATTATGTTTTTTGTTTTGTTTTGGGTTTTTTGTTAACAATTTACAGAGTTTCGTAGAACTTTAGACTGGCATCCCATGAAGCGACCAAAAAGTTACCTGTGTGTATAACAGGATGTAGTTTGTTACATTCTGTGAATTTATCTGCTCCATAGTTAAGGTTTGTTCACTGACTTTTTCAGAGTTCTTCATCCTGCCATTAAATGCAGATGAACTGAGCTGTAATAGCTGTACAGAAAAGTGAATGTTATTATGCTCAGGATTCCCAGGTCCTTACAAGGTCCTTACAAGTCCTTACATATTGAATTTTCGCCGTAAGGCCTTATAAGTCCTTATATTTGCCATGCGGTCCTTACAAATTCTCACACAGGTCCTCACATTTTCTCTGTGACCCTTACAAGTCCTTATATCGATAAAATATTACCACAAATTTATTTTCGGAGTTGACTTTGGCGCAAAATACCGACGATTTTTCGCCGCATGTTTGGTCTACACATCTATACAACACTAGCTGCCCTTCCGTATTCGCAAAAAACACTCTTTTTTCAAAAGGTCTTTAGAAACTTACTCTTTCTGAACCTTGATCTTCTAGTACTACTGTGCATAGCTCTATTTCTCTCTCTCTTCCCGTTAAGAGTGTGTGCGCGAGAGAGACATGAACTGACTTTTGTATTACACCAAAGAATGGCTTTCAGGTTTTGCAATTATTATTACTTAGATTTCTAGAAAACTTGGTAGCATTAACGGTGTATGTTATCAGCACGCTAAGGACACTTTTTAAGTTATCTAATCTAAATATGGCAGACAGGCATCAAAATTAACTCTTTGATTATTTATTACTAGAAATACATGTATTTGAGAACATAGAGAAGACCACAGATTCATAAATAATACATCTTTCCGACCATACAAGAGAAAAACTTAAGCATTGATGACTGTCACTTAGGTCCTTACGAATGCATGAAAGGTCCTTATAAGGTCCTTACTTGGCACCATCCCTGTCCCTGGGAACCCTGTATGCTTTTTGTTCTACATTATTTATTTTACAAACCTTGACTTTTTAAACAGTGAACTTGAAAAGAGATCTTTGGTGCTTGATGAAGAGGGTCTAAAAGTATGTGGTCAACTAATGGAAGTCTTCCCAAGCTATGCTATGGAAAGTGTAAGCGCTGTAGTTGCCATGCTTTCAAAGGATTTTGCTGGAAATTCAGAAGGGCTGATGTCAGCTTGTGTTGATTTTCTTTTGGACGAAGACAGCCCCTCTTTAAAAGCCTTCCTTTCTGAAACATCACAGAACAAGGATCCTGGAAGCATGACACCAGACGACAAATGTAAGCAATAGAAAGTGTGCAACAGCTTTTGTTTTGATTCAGTTATGGTCCAAATGATTTCTTGTCTGATTTTAGATTAATCTGATTTTTTACTTCCTGGATCCAGTGATTTCCTTTCTTAACTCTCCAAGAGGTGAAGCTACATTACTAATTTAATCAGCTATTCCCTGCTACGATATTAGACTTCTATCTCCTTTATAAAGGCAACAATTTCAAGTAATACTGTAGTCAGGTTGGATTTTTCTCCTGTTAACTTAGTTTTGCTGCTGCATACTTGAATTTATTTGGAATATAAACTTAATAATAATAAATGTAAAAATTTGTAAAGTGCATACTCACACTTGTAAGGAGCATGTTCTTAGTACTTAGGAATAAGAATGTGACATGGGCAATACATGAGAGACAGGAAAACAAACTACATATGAACTACGAAAGTAGAAACAGTTAATGATGAGTAAAAGCAAATACAGAAAACCCAAAGAGGAACCAAATAACATATTTGAAGTGACCTAGGTATTTGTGAAATTCATTTATCTTCAAAATTTATTACAAAATATACTATAAATAAATGAAGTACAAATTATAATTAAAAGTTCAGAATTTTCAGAAATTAGTGTTATTTCCTAAAGGAATACTACTAAGTGGTTAATGTTGATGACCATAAAATGTATTTTCATACATTGTCAGTGTGTTAATTCATTATCAGTTCTGTGAAACTTGCTATGTAAATTGTTAAAGTAGCCACATCTCTTGGTATGCTGTATTAGTTTGCAGAGATAAAGTGTGGCGGTCAGTGGAGTTATTGCAGAGTGGGGACACATCAGACACATGCAACAGCAGCATATCTTCAAGATCTGGAAGCCCAAGCTTGCTGCATCCAGAAGAAGAAGACAGTCAGAATGCTGCTTCTTTGGTGCCTTTTCCTTCTTTTTCTGAAGCAACTTCGAGGTCAAAAGAAGACTACAACTTATGTGACTCACTGAATAAGACAAAAGTAATTTTCTCAGCTGCAAGTTCTCATGCTGTTGCTCATCATTGTGAGGAAGATTCAAATGCAGATTCATCAGTGGATCTTCTGCTATCTTCAATAGCCAATGATTGCTCTACAGCTTTGCCAGAAACTAGACCATATCCTTTGGCAGGAGATTATACCTCATCTTCCTCTTCAGCAGCAGCATGTCACTCATTGAAAGATGTAGAATCAGATGTAGAATCAGATGTAGAATCAGCTGGAAGAAAATCAGTGTCTTCACCCTCACCCAGTCTTGACTCTGATTCATCTGACACCCTTCCAGACTATGAGTTTAATGAGGACTTTCCATCTAGTTTCCGAAGAGTAGTGAATTCATCTGCAATCATAATACAACCTAAAATTGTGAATTTGACTTCAAACAGTGCCACGGCAGAAACATCTGCAAACAAACAACAGGATTCCATTTCTTCTCTATCATCTTTTGCTCCACATTCAGATATGGGTCTACATGTTTCAGATGTGGGTTTATGTGTTTCAGATGCTGAGCGCAGTACAAAGTCTATTCTTAATAGCACGCACCTGATTGGTGGCTCAAGTAGACAGTTGCCTGTTGCTCCGTCTGTTGCCAATGCTTCTTTCTGCGATGAAAAAGATACAGATATGTTAAATGTGCATCCTACTTCTAGTCTCAAAAGTTTAAAGCCTGCATCTTTCAGAATTCCCAGTGCTTTTGTCAGAGAGACAAGCATTTCAAGTACCAAGGTTACTGATAATGTTGATGAGCAGGTACTGCCCAGCATTGTTTCTCCTAGGCAAAGATGTTCAAGTCAGAAACTGAAATCCCTAGAAGAAAACCCCACAGCGGGTCTTTCTCAAGCACCCTGCGCCATTCATCCATCTTTATTTCAAAGTAATGCACATGATACTGCAGGAATTTCTCATTCTGAGACTGAGGGAATAGTCTATTTGGGAAAGAGTTCACCACAGGTTCCTAACCAGTCTGTCAGCCAAAGATCACTTTTAGACCATCCTCCATCCATTTCACTGGTGGCACCAAGTGAACAGCAGCAGTCTAAGACAGTCTTAAACATGCATCCAAATTCAGGCTCAGAAGTGTGCATAGGTAATCTGTCTGTGGCACCAGCTGGACTGCTGCAGTCTAAGACAGTACAAACACCATCACCTTCAAATTCTTGTTTAGTAAGTTTACTTGATGTCTCAAACATGCATCCGAATGCAAGCTCAAAAGTGAGCGTAGGTAATCTGTCTGTGGCACCAGCTGAACTGCTGCAGTCCAAGACAGTCCAAACACCATCACCTTCAAATTCTCGTTTAGTAAATTTACTTGGTGTCTCAAACATGCATCCAAGTGCAGACTTACAAGTGAACGTAAGTAATCCGCCTGTGCCAAGACCAACAGCAACAGAGACGTCTGGACCAAAGGATAACAGATCAGATGCAGTTCGAAAGCTGGATGATCTTGCTGCTAAGTACCATGGTAATGGAAATCACATGGGAGCACTAAAGACTACCGCTCAGTGTATCTCCACATGCAGTTTGCAAGAACCTAAGACATTCAAGACTGACACTAGTGTTGCAAGCACCCATCCTGTCCTAAGTTTATTGTCTTATCCTCCTGTGCCAGCCAACACTGTTTTGAAAAAGTTAGATTTACCGTCCTCTTCTTCATATTCTGTCAACTCGTCCTTACCTAGGGTATCTCTGTCTTTGAACCCTTCATCCACATTTTCCACAGTTTACACCCAACAACAACCATTACGGCTAGTTTATCCCCATTCTCATCTGACTTGTGACTTAGGTGTCAGACCACCTATAACTTCTTGCCATCCCTCTGATCACAACAAAAGAAACGGAGACCTTGCAGCCAGTCACTGGACAAACTCAACTCACACAAACAGATATCATTTGTTGGCAGGGAGTTCAGGAGTAACTAGTGTTCAGCTTACTGCAGTCACACATGGTGTTACTGCTGGCAGACAGGATCCAGTGCCCAGCACCTCAGGTTATAGAAAGAGGTTAAATGCTGAAGCAATACACACCATGGCTTCTGTAAACTCCCAGAAAGAAGATGGGAAATCTGATGCCAGTAAGAGAAAGGAGTCTTCTGGCGTTGATAGATGGGATTACAGGGACTATCCTGATATTGTCATTGATGACAGTCTGAATGACAGGTATGTGTCTGAGCTTTCTAGTTTGTTTTTTTTATTTGAGGAGAATCATAATATATGTTTATTTCTGTAGTTTGCATTCATATATTTCCGAATATTTACATTTTATTGGGTAAATGTAGTGGCTGGCAAATAAACACGACATCTATATGACAGGTTGTAGGCGCATGCGTTCATAAAAAGCAGACTACGTGATACTATCGTATCACAAACTTGTATACACATCCATGATCGTATTAATGGCTTTAAAAGTTTGTAGGTCTACACTTCGCCTGGTGTGTCTCCGGATGATGATTGAACATTTATACTAGGAAGGGGGGGGGAACGTTTCCTAAATTTTTAGTGAAATTAAAGTTTCAATTTTTAGTGAAAAGTTTTCAGGGAGCTTCTTAGAAGAGGGGAGGAGGCTGCGTAGGTAAGTTGAATAATGAGGCAATTCAGTTAAAAAAGGAGTGTGTTTTTGCTCGGCTGGGGGTCGAAGATGAGGTTGCTGTGGAAGATATATAAGCTGATGTTTCATCTACACCGTGTGATTAGTCTCGGGAACGATAAGGGTAAAATTCCAGGCCTCTCTCATTCAGTGCAAGCTTTGGTGCGCAGTGACACGTCGGCGCCGGAAATACAGTGGAATAGGCGGACATGTCCACCCGTGGTGCAGCGTTACACAGTTCTTGGGCGCGCGCAGATTCCATTCTTTTATTTTCAGAAACCAAGAGTGCGAGCGTCCGTCTGAACAAGAATCGAGTCGGAGTAGGTGATGATGGAGTTTTGTAGCGCGCTAGGTTCTGAAAAGCAGAGATCAGTTCACAAAAATAAAGCAACTGTAATAAAATATAAATGGATACTCAAATCGAAAAAATCCAGTGAAATCGACCCTTGTGTCCTTCCGCCGAGTAACTGCGATATCTTCCCGAGATGGTCAACCAGACGAGTCTCCTTGTGACATCAGTCTCCTTGTGACGTCACACGCACAGGAAGTGTCTGTGGTCATTGCGAAGATTTGACGTCGTCTTTTTATCCGTATGACCCACTCTGTTTGTAAGGTTCTGTCTTTCGGAAACTGATGAAAAGAAACTTTTGAATCTTTTCCCATCTTTTCGTGGCAATCGGGTGCAGCACATTCTCGAGGCATGGTTCTCACTATGGAAACCACACGTCATAGGGTCACGTGACGGAGAACGACGAGACTTCGTGGAAGCAACAAAAGAGTCCCGTGTAGTTTCTCTTATTAAACGCAACATTCTACTAAAATCCTTCAACGTTTTCCACATAAACACACATTTAAATAGACGAGATTCAAATTGATCATACTCTTTACGCGATTCTAAGCAGTCTTATTTTGTGGAATCCCCATTCGACGGACGTTTTTCGAGACAGTGGATCTCAACTCCAAGAGTGGATCAAGACAACTTCAAGAGTTTTTACGACGCGATGACACTTTTTATGAACCGGGTAAAGGAGCTAAAATGTAGGTTTGGGAGGCTTTTCGTTTAAGTTATCAAGACTATAATGTTAACCCAAGCATTCCCTGTGGAAGGAATGCAAGAAGGCGTGAAGTGCAGTGACGAACGTTTAGGTTGACAGTTTGCGATTAGTGGTACAACTCATCCCTTCTTCCACACATACACACAAAGAGGAAAACAAATATATTCAAATGCATGCCTTTAGTAAACGATGTTGTCTTGTTCTGAAAATATGTGCTTAATCGGTGGCCATGATTAAAGTTATAATAACGTTTTTTTCAATCTTCTTTCAGCCGGTAATGGTTAATTAATACATGTTGCCTATTCAAATTTACCAAACACTGTTATTCTAGTACAGTGGTTCTTAACCGGGGTTCGATCGTCGGCCTCAGGGGTTCGGTGGAGCCTCCGCCACGGAGGTCAAGACACACAATTCGTGATGACACTAAAGAACGGTTCGGTGAATGTGCATATGAAAGTTGTGGGTTCGGTACCTCAAACAAGGTTAAGAACCACTGTTCTAGTATCTATTCTCAGCTGACAGAAACATTTTTAATGTTGCTTTATTCATCAGATTATCATTATCTTTCATTTTCTTGTTTCTGGTTAAAGAAAGGTTTTTATGCCTTAATATACAGTAGACTCTGTTAACCAGTACCCACGGGGATGAGTAAATGCAGTTTTTGGATGAGAGTTACTATTCAAAACAAACCAAAATCATGTTATACCCTGTAATATACCAAATAATATGATAAACTCTGTATTAACAATACTAATGTTGAAACAAATTAAGAAAAAAAGAATGAATTGGCAGGAGTTCAGGACAAATGTCCAAGTTTGAACTTACATTTCTACAACAAATAAGCTTTAGTTGAAACATTATTTTTTGGTTTTTTGTTTGTTTGTTGTTTTTTTGCTTTGTTTTTTTTGTTTGGGGGTGTTTTTTTTTTTGTTTTTATTTTTTTTGATGGCTGCTTGAGAGTGCAGGTTGTTTGAGTTCCAGTTAATGCACAGTTTACTTTTTAATAAGCAGAAAGGGAGAAGCTTTCATTATCTGGACCATCCATTGACTTTTCAGGGGGCAATTTTTCTTTTCAGGGAGGATTTTTTTTTTTTTTTTTTTTTTTTTGTCATTAATAGTTAATGCTGAAGGTTTTTTAATGTTTATGCAGCTGTGTATGTTAATGTGCTGTACTTGTGCAGGGCTTCTGCTTATGCAAAAAATTGTGTACAGTATGCATTAAAAGTTTGGAAGACCCCTTCAACTTTCGTCAATGGGGTCCCCTTCAAATTTGGGCGAAGAACAGGGACCCCTTAAAATCTGAAGAAGGGGTCCCTGGGACCCCAAAGAATTTAGCCTTAGCAGAAGCCCTGTTGTGCATGTTGGTTGATAGTATGATCTTTTTTCTTTCTTTTTTTTTTTCAAATTTAGCCTTATTTCATATAAGCTTTGACATTGAAAATGCTATTTTCTTCTTGTCTGATGTTGCCAGTCAGGGATCTGTACAGTTTATGGAGAATAGCCCACAAAGGGCAATGAACAATCCAGCAGGCCCCCTCAAAACTGAACAGCTACCTGAACATCGAGGACTGGATTTTGCTGTACAGAGTGTTGTATGTACAATTTTTATCATATATCTCCCTTTTATTTCTATATTTCCAAAATAAAACATGTAAATATGAAGAGATAAATGTTCATGCAGATGTGGAGATAAATGCCGAAAAAATTCAAAAGGACAATGAGGAATGACCAGTAGACTGCTTTATTCTACAGCTGGAGTGTTTAAGGTTCAACCCACCTATTAAAGAGAGTCTCACTTGTAGTATGTAGTCAACACAAAACAATTAAGATCGTAACCCCATATTTAGCTATGCAAGATATTTTACTTATAATGAGAACCTGGTAATTCACTGATTTGGTGAGTTATATTTGTAACTCTATCCTTCTCATAAATGAATTCTGGGTTTGGTTTTTATGTTAGTCATAACTGGTGTGTTTTAAGTATGACTATCCGATATGCCAGGGATGCCCAACCTTTTTCGGCCTGCGGGCCATATCCATTTCGGACAGCCGTGTCGCGGGCCACTTCACCGCAAAAATACAAAAAAGAAAAAAAAAATAGAGCAATACCATTTTTAGTAGAAACAAGTTGTACTTACCATTAATTATGTAGTAATTAGTGGGATATTTGAAGTTGTTTCCCGAAACCACTTCTGAATGTCCGGCTGCATCGTAGAGACACCAAGTCGGAGCACTGAATCGAAATGTTCGTCCATCGAAAAAAAGATTGAGAGACGCCCTTACGTGGGGATAAATACTTCTTCCCTTTTTTCGGGTTTTATTTTCGGGGGTTTTTTTTTATTATTATTATTACTAACATGCCGATTTCCTGCACTGTGGGCAGAAGTTTCGCGGGCCGGATGGCACCGCATTGCGGGCCAGGTCTGGCCCGCGGGCCGTAGGTTGGGCATCCCTGCAATATGCAATTACTGTTGTTTTGATTGCCAAAGTTTTATATGTTTATGTCACCATCCTAATTGTTGTAAATGAAAAGCACCTTTTGTGAAGGAATGTCCATTTCAGTTACTTTGTGTTCTGGTCTTTTTGCAGATTGAGGTGTTTCCAAATATTGAAATAACTTATGTGCGGGACATGCTGAAGCGCTTTTTGGCTGCAGGGGTCGTCTGGAACCATGCACTCAATAATGTTTTAAACCAGCTTTTGGAGAACCCCAATTTCCCTACTTGTCTAGACTCCAGCCATTCAGTGGTAGTAGAGAAGTCTTTGGAGTGTTATTTCAAATGTCTGCATATTAGCACAGTCAATCCCCTTTAGTCATCCTTGATACAAACTTATTACTCTATCCTTGATACAAACTTATTACACTTTATACATTATGTGCATATTCCATGAATTTTTCAAGCTGTGTATCATGCATGGGTGGTATAGGACTTAATGCATTTACTCAGCTATGATGGGTCAACTGTCATCACCTTTTCCTTACATAGAATGTGATGTTAAATGTATGACCAGTATAAGAAATTTTGTTCTTATTAGTGCATCATGTGTGAAAGGAAGCAACTGCATTTCATTTCCTACAGTGATTTACTTCCACCACAGAGAGTGTGTGGGTAAAAAAAAAAAAACTTAACTTTTTCTTTAGAGTACCCTCCATTTCAAAAATGTGAAAAATATCAGTGTGTCTGCAAAACATATTCTGGAATATGTTTTATAGGTTGTAGTTGGGTTGGATTTTTTTTTTATTGGTAGATATCCATATGTCCTACATGTGAGTGATCTGACACTGTAGTTCATTTTCTTCTAAAATGGATGATCCAAATATCAAAAAGTTGTGGTCATAACATTTTATTCCAGATACCTAACTACCATTTTACATTTTACCAGATACCATTTTACACCACATTTGTTTCTTTAACATCTAGTTATTTTATTATCGTGGTCTAATTTTAAGTTAAATAACTGGAGGAAATTTACCCTGAAACTTTTAAAAGTAAAAACTTCTTTTATTGCCATGATATAGCCTTAGTTGCTGGCATGGCATAAAACACCAAAAACAAACAAACAGATACCTAACTACTTGGGTAGTTAAAAATTAGAGAACATTCAGACTGCATGGATGTAGGAAAAGTCAAATTCTGCTTGTTCTATTGAAAAGAAATTTATATGATTTTTTTTTTTTTTTAAAGTTCTTGTATATCTATTTTGAAACAGCAGAAATCGATGCATATTACATAGGTGTAACCCTTAATGGAAAGTTAGTGTTGAGAATAAGTTTAAAATATGCTCTTTTCTCAGATAAGTGTTGGTGAGGGTGTTTGCAACGGTTTGTTGGCAGAATAGTGAAATGTAAGTGAAAGTGAGTGGTAAGCACGAGTTACCACTTGGGTATGCAGGTTTCAATTTCACTCATTCTTGGAGTCTTATAAGAAGCAGATTTCAAGATGTGTAACTCTGAAGAGAATTTATTTTACTTTTGAATGCAGCAGCTCACGAAGAAACCAAAGAAAGATTATTTTAATGACTACAGTGCTCCAGTTATCGTAGCTTCATCAGCCATCGCCACTGCAGCATGGGATTTATTGTCATGGGACTTTCGCATGGTATGATAAGCCATGTGGCTTTTGTTGTTCACCATGTGCTTTTGGGTTAATGGGTGCTGTTGCTTACATAAACTGGCTTCAATTACAAACGTTTTTTTAAATTATTCTTGCAAAAATGTGGTACACAATTTTTCAATTATCAGAAAATATTTTCACTATGACTGTTATAAGTACGGGGTACTAATGCATAGCTGTATGTCAAGCTTTTTGCCACCAAGTTATTTATATAAAAAGTATGTAATTGAAAGAAGACCCTTGTTTACCCATTCTCATATTCAAGATAATGGAGCAATGAAGACCTTTGGTTAATTTTATCATCGTGGATAATATTTTATGCAGTATATCTGTTTTTTTCTTATCATAGACAATAGCTGTTCATATCTTTGGGATTTGTAACTATTATAGGGCTTTTTTTTTTTTTTTTTGGAATAGATGATTCACCTATCAAATATTGCATAGCATTCTGTGTCTAAAGGATTTTTTGAAAATCCTATATCAGTTATCCCTCTTCTTTAGGAAGTTAGCAATAATAGAATATTTAGAGTGCATGGAAGTCTTCTTGTTCTACTTTAGTGGAATGATTTTAATTTATATTTATATGGCTATTTTGGATTGTGTTGTTGAAAACACAGACACTAATTCATTTCTAGAGGTAACCCAGAACGCAAAAATTGAGTTAAAAGTGCTACATAATTTCCCTTTTTGAAAGAATACATCTTTCATATTTTAACTCACCTTGTTTGTTGTAGACCTTGCTCTTTAATCTGTGTGTGTATTTTGTACATCTTTTAAACAGGCATGAAAGATATTGATTGAGAAAGAGAGATATTTCACAGTGTGTTACACTGCCGGTGAATACATCCCTTTTGCGCGAGTTTTTTTTTTTAATAATTCAGCTTTATAAAGATTATACTTGACTGGATAGAACACAGGCAAAAGTGGTACATGTCAGGTCAAGGAAAAGTGCACTTTCTGTCAAAGTTAGGACCTGAAGCTGACTGCTAATGAATATTACAAAAACTTTTGCCTATGGAGGATGTTGGTCTGAGCTCTTGTAAATTCTTTTTTCAATTTGCATGAAGATTGCCCGCAATGAGATCAAGCAGGTGATGTCCAGGTACAACTACCATTATGCTCCTGTTTACAGATGCCTTACTAAAGCCATGGCTAGCACTAGAGGTGAGAAATAATATTTAAAAATTTAATATTTAAGCATAATAGTAACACTGCCCATGTGGCAATTTATTTGAACCCTGAACAAATGTGTGTGATGGAAGCTAGTCATTTTAAGTTGTCCCATAGGGCTCCTTAAAATTATGATAAGTGTTGTTTTACTTTGTTTCAACACATCAGCAGTTATAGGGGAATTAACCTACAACTAGATCATTTGCTTTTCGTCTGAGAAAATGCTTGTTGACATTGTTGTGTGCCTGCATAGAGAGGTTGTGAAAAACAATTGTGGCTGTTATCTGTCATTATCCTAAAAAGTTGTGAAGAAGATTTCATGAAACTGAGTTCATAAATGCTGTGAAGTTCTACCTAGAGTTGCTTTTAACAGAAAAGTGAGGTTAAAGTTTTGCACTGATGAACAGAGGGACCAGGGAAGAGTGGCCTAATAAGTGGGTGGGTCGGAAAGGGAGTTCAAGAATCATGCCAGTCAAGAGAATACTGACGAATTTTTTGGTTCGGACAGTTGAATGAAAATTGCCGACAACAACTGTTGTAATAGAGAAAATAGGCCAGTTATGTTTGTCTTTTGTTTGTTTTTTCTGGGGAAGGGGGTGGGGTGGTCTGCTTTTTGCTTCACAAGCAATATCTCTCAAAAAATAACTAATACATTCAAATTCTGCTAAAATCCTGTCTACTACCATGTATATCTGCATGCCAAATTTCAAGCATTTCTGTCTTCTGTAAGCCAGGGATAAAGAAGGCGTTAAAAAAAACGTATAAGATGATATTTTTCTGGATTAATTGGAATGCTGTGATTTGTCTTCATGTTTTAGAGGTAAAAAGCTCCTCCCCAGATTCCAAATCCAGAGTAATCACAGTTGTGTGTCATGAGGGTGAGTTGTTCATCTTTTTGCTTGGAAGGTTTACTCTTTTAATGACATAGTTAAGGCCAGATTGGATTTTTGATTAATGAAGAAATAATAAGTTCAAGGCTTCTCACCATGATATGCAAGCTCTTACAGGAAAGGATAGAATTTAAAAAAACAAATTATTTTAAAAGATAATGATGTTCACTTTAATGATTGTGTATTATTTTGTACTCTTTTGCCCTGTTATTTTTAATAGAGAAGGATACAAGCCTGATAAAATATCCCAATGGTTTTTGATGTGCCAAACCTGTTATTAAAATATCTTTCAAAAAAACTTGTAGAAATTAATTCATTTGAGTAGATATGATGTAGACATGACTTTGCATGAGGAAGGGTAATGGGAAAAGGTTTTGATGGCTAAATTTAAATATTCTCCCGCTTTCTGTCTTCCATTTTCTATGAGTACATCCATTTTCAGGAAAAGGTAATGAATGGAAAGCAGTTTTCTATCTGCTAAAGAAACCTCGCATGCTAGGTAAGCATGTGAAAGAATTTATACAACATCTTCCACCAGAGTTAAAAGCCGAGACTGAGTTTGTCCAGGACTATCTGAAACAAGAGAAGGAGGTTTTTATTTTCTTTTTAAAAAAGAATTTGTGTATGTTTTGGAATATTGTCATTGTGTTACGTTTAATTCTTCATTTATAGGTAATGCTGACTATGTAGACCAGTGATGCCCAACCTTTTTCGGCCTGCAGGCCATATCCATTTCGGACAGCCGTGTCGCGGGCCACTTCACCGCAAAAATACAAAAAGGAAAAAAAAATAGAGCAGATACCATTTTTTATTAGAAATAAGTTGTACTTACCATTAATTATGTAGTAATTAGTGGGATATTTGAAGTTGTTTTCCCGAAACCAACTTCTGAATGTCCGGCTGCATCGTAGAGACACCAAGTCGGAGCACTGAATCGAAATGTTCGTATCCATCGAAAAAAAAAGATTGAGAGACGCCCCTACGTGGGGATAACTACTTCTTCTTCCTTTTTTTCGTTTTTTTATGTCTTCTTTTATTACTAACATGCCGATTTCCTGCACTGTGGGCAGAAGTTTCGCGGGCCGGATATGGCCCGCGGGCCGTAGGTTGTGCATCCCTGATGTAGACCATTCACTTTTTTCCCTTCAAACAATGATTTTCAATTCATTTAAAATTGAGACATAATTTTGTCTCTTTACCCATGTTTTCTTTTTCTTTGATTACTATCTCGGTTTTAATGTGCTTTTTTTTTTTTTTTTTTTTTTTTTTGCAGGAATCTGACCGTCAGATAGCTTGGCAGCTACTGGAGAAGGAGTATTATGAAGAAGGCCAAGCCATTGAGTGTGGATGCTGTTATACACAGTACCCCTTTGAAAAGCTTGTCCAGTGCTTTGATGGCCATCTCTTCTGCTGTGACTGTCTGCAGGGATATGCGCGGGAAGCTATCTTTGGATCTGGAAAAGTAAGATCCAAGAGTAAGGCTGTGTGAGGAGCAGAAAAGTAGGATGGAGCAGAAAGGCTGGAGGAGGCAGAAATGAGCAAGCAGTATGAGATCTAAGTTGTTGTAGATGGTTGGGCTGGGGTGCTCTGCGTATGAAGATAGATAGGTTCTACATTTGTTTAATATAGAACAATGAAATTTGCTCGCAGTTGACAGTCTAGAAGCTTGCATTATGCCTTGTGACATAGAAAAGACATTTTATTCTTTCCTGTTAACCTTTTTCACAGCTGTCTCAATTTCCAGGGTTTTTTGGGTACTCGAGTGTTTACATGCAGTCTGGTGGCATTACAGTTAAGAGCTTGTTATCATAATAAGAGTCAGCTAGTCAGGTGTTACGGGTTCACATCTTGTCTTGAGCATTCTGCAGGTGACACCTATTTACAGGACCCACTGCTTTGCCATAATATAGTCTTAGCTTAAAGGACCCAGCTGCTGGTTTGATGTAAATCATTAACCTCCTTTCCCCTTTGATTCATATTTTTAGCTTGATAAAACAATGGATCAGAAAAATAAAATAAAAGAGATCATGTCCCATTCTTCCATACAGAGAGCTGAGAACTACAACAAATTTTTATTTTTTTAAAACACAAAGAAGAAAAATTTACAAGAATTTATTCAAGTAAAAATTCAGACCTGATGATTTTCTGTAAAATTTTCAACTGGTAGCAGGTGGAAAAGAGTGAGAAAATGATGATAAACATGAAGAAACTATTTTTGCAGTTGAATTTGATGTGCATGACAGAAGGATGTGAAACAACCTTTCCCAAGAGTAAGTATATCCTGGATTTTATGGTTGCATGTGTGAGATTTGGTGATTGGAGCATTTAGGGTAGTTTGTAGCAGGTACTTTCAAAATTCATCAAAGTTTGAAGATGGTAAGATTGTGACAAGAAGCCTGGTTCCTTTGTAGAGAACCTTAGGAAGGTTACAAGAAAGTTTTTTTGTATTAAAATCATTTTGAGCTCTAGCATGCAAAAAGAAATAGCTAGAAATGTATTTAAAATATTTTCTTTATCAAAAGGATATATTATCATTTATTTACTTAAACAGGTCAGCTTATAAAAGCACTACCTGATGATGTTATGCAGAAATATGATGAGCGTCTTGCGGAAGAGAGCCTTAATATGGCTGAGATTTCAGACCTTGTCAGGTTGTTTTACCTCATTTTTTTCTCTCTTTTTTTATTTTTGTTGTTTTGCTTTTTATTTTTGCTTTATAGTTTACCTATCAGTTTAATCTGAGTACTAAATTGGGGATGATGTAGATGTTGGGTAAATTGTCTGTTTAATGTAGTTCAATATAGACTGGTTCTGTACATGTTTTTGGTTCTGCATTTGACAGTTTCTTCACACTTAAAGGCTATGTATTTTGTTTTTTGGCAGGGGGTTTATGTACCACAGCAAAACGCTCGGATCAGATGCCTGTGCATTTAAAATAAAGTACATTGATTTAGAATGAACTTGAAAATGAATAGATGTAGAGTAAGGTCATGCTATTCTTATTTTTTGTTTTCAGTACTGAATGACAACACTATCCTGTAACATAAAAAATATAATAATTGTGTTTTAACTTTACCAGACGACCTGACTATATTCATTTTCCACTCCCTTAATAAATCCTCAAGTTCGTATCTGGATCAACATAAGTGCTGATGATTCTTTGCCTCACCACCATTTTAGTCACATGACTGCCAAGTTTTGTTTGTGATATTTTTCAGGACATTTTGTCTGCCATCTTGATTTTTAAAACTGCCAGGAAAGTGTTCATTTTAGGAGCATTGGCTCAAGGGAAATAAAAAATACAAAGATCGGCTGTTGAAAAATTCAAAAAACAGACATTGTGTAAGATGTGTAGCATGCAAAATGTCATTAAATCTTCCCCCAATAGGAGAAAGTCTCCTGTGGAAGCATATGCTAATAGACCAATATATTTTATAAAATGCATGAAAGTATTTCTAGAAGACAAATGTGTCTGTGTTACTGATTACATTTGGAATCATAGAATCAGACTTATCCTCACTTCCTGGACAAATCTCAAGAACTCAGCTGCAAGGGTTATCCTGATGCCCCCAGTCCATTGGGACGTACTGGTTGTGTGACCTGTTGGTGCTGGTCCAAGACCTTTTACAGAAGCTTCCAGGGACTTCGTGCCTCCAGAAGCAACTATGACTCGCTCTGTTTTGCCTAATGCCAGAGAGACTAAGCAGCCGCTCGAAGGTCCTCCACTTTAATGATGTATTAAGTTAAGTAGAGAGCTCATACCCAATGGTGCCAGCTGCAAAATCTCTCTGGAAAATTCTTCTTGTAAGATGACTGATTTCTTTCTCTGGTTGTTCCACAATGTCTGACTCCCATCATTAAGGGATACCAGGCCGTGCTTTCTTCGACCTTTCAGCACCTCCTCCTGGGCCTCTTTTGAGCCTAAAGCTCATTGTGATACAGACCTTGCTTTCTTCAGGCCAGGATAATCTAGTGCATCTACAGGACCCAGTGAGAGCCTTGAGGATTTACCTGCACAGGTCCTGTCTTCTACAGGAAGACAGCTGGAACCACATGTGCTAGTTATTTTATAGTCTTAGGGCAGTGGGGATTGCAGTCTGGTTCATGGGTCCCTCCCCCCTGCTCAGGTCAATAATTTGTTTGGTTAAAGAGCAGTTGTAGTATTTGAGCTCCTAAGCAGGTCGTCTGGTAATACTGAATAAAAATAATTTACAAGTAAAATTTCATTTTTACCAGGTGCCCATATTGTAATCTGGCTGCAGTACTTGATGCAAATGTGCAAATTTTCGAGTGTCCTGGGCCCAGCTGTCAAAAGGTGAATTACGTGACAGTCTGTTCAGCAATTCTGTGTCCATTATCTTTGCAGTTGGAACCAGAGAGATTATTTATCACGTGATTATTTATCATTGTCTTCAGCTGTTTCTATTCCTCCCTCTTTCTTCTTTGATCGTTCTTGGCAGATGACTTACTGAATAGAGTAGCATACTTAAATGGTTGATCTTGGAAAGATTAGAGAAAACTACAGTTGTATCTGTTATCTTTGAGTATTGAGGATGGTAAGACAGTAAGAGAGGGGACAGAACTCTTTCCTCATCAAAAAAAAACAAATACCAAGATAAATAGTGCCTCTGACACCCTAGTGTCTAACAAGCAAAAAGTAACAGAACTATCTATACCTTACCTGTAAAGCTACAGTAGGTGTATGGAACTAATATGACTTGTAAAAGTAGTTGCTTATTTGGTTGTGCAGTTTGTGGCCAGGTAGGCCCAGTGAGGCTGAAGCTGAAATATCTCTCTGTTCACAGACAACATGTCGCGATTGTAAAGAAGATTGGGAAGATCACATGGGAAAGTCATGTGAAGAAGTGGAAAAGAAGGATGAGACAAAACTTCGCAAAGAGTAGTATGTGTGATGTTTTTCTCTGTACAAATATGATTTGTGTACTTTGTAGTCAGTTTAACCTTCCTGTGCTAAAAAATCCCCTTACCTAACCCTTTTTTTGCTGCAGTTTGTAATATTTTTCATGAAGATGAAGGGCTGTGTGCTCCCAAGTCGAGCTCTTTACATTATTGGCTACTAGCTACCAATTTTACCTTACTATCCAAGTCAAGCTCTTTATATTATTGGGCACTAGTTACCAACTTTACCTTACCACCTGAGTTGATCTCTTCAGTCTGCCAGTGTTGCTCTCCTCTCTGTGCCATGCTTCAGATAGGAGAAATTTGGCAGAGGCTTTTTCTTTCTTTTCATGCCCCACTGTCTGAAATTCTCTTCTCCTTTCTCTTCAAACCATAGATTTGAAGCCTCGAATCTGGCCTCAAATTCTGTCTCATTAAGAAATATCTTGCATAATTAAGAGTATTGTTCTACCCACTCCTCATCATTTATCCGTGTATTTTTTTTCATTGTGCTATCAGCTTGCTGAAGCTATTGTTTATTATGTCAGTTCATTTATAGTCTTTTGTATGTAGCGCATTGAGCTTGTATTCCACATGGGAGAATGCACTTTACAAATCCAATTATTTTTATAATCATTATTTTTGTTGTTACTTTTTTATTATGCACTTCTTTTTGTGCATGTCATTAATGAATGTTTACATGAATTACTGAAGTTTTTTGTGTCGAGTTGCTCACAAACTTTCTAGAGAGAAAGGAAAAAACAAGATGAATTGGACATGTTTTTCAAGAATGTTTTATTTCGCCAAATTAAGAATTTGCTTTGCATGGTTTAAAATGCTTGTTTAAATAGACTTTGCCACATGTTATTTCAGTGAAGAGAAGATGACATCTCTGAAGGTGCGGACTTGCCCAAGATGCAAAGCTCAGTTCTTTAAAGAAGAAGGATGCAACAAAATGATTTGCCGTTGTGGAGCTACCATGTGTTACCTCTGTCGCAAACCTTCAGTAAGCTGATTAAATGCTTGCCACTCTTGAAAACATCTCTGGCTTCAGTTTCATCATTTTTAACCATGTTCTTTTTTTCATAGAGATAATTTGGCTCTGTACATTACATATTGTCATAGTCTGCTTAAAAATCAGTTTTTCTATGCTGTAGGCACTTCTGTTTTATTTTCTTCTCCAAGGCCTAAGCAAATAATTTTATAAGCTAAATTTATTTTGTTGTGATATTATCTTTGTCTTTCTCTGTTTTATTCCTAGATCCTTTTAGTCTCCTCGATTCTTTTTTCATTGAAACCATTTAAACATATTTGATTGTCCAGATTACTTACAAGCACTTCTGCCAACATCCTCGTGATCCAGGCAAGGGCTGCACTCAATGCACTGCTTGCTCATTATGGACTAACCCTGATGTATGTTGATGTAGTGAGATCTGGTATCTTTTTTTGGTTTCTTACTGTGCAGATTGTGTGTTTGAGAGAGAGAGAGAGATGAGGTTTATGTGAGTGCAAAAGTATGCATGTATTATTATTAGGAGTTCTGTACATATGTGTAATGTATTCTGGACTGCTCTTCAAATGAATGACACAAATTTATTGCTGTGCCACTCAGGTGCTGTAGTTGTGATTGAAGGTAATCTGTTGAATTCAGGTAGATTGGGGAAATCAAGGGTTGCACCTTATACATGTACTCCACACCCTTCAGATATTGCTTTATATTACCTTATCCCAGGGCATGTTTGCCTCAGGCAACTATGGCCTCAGGGGCAAAGTAGCATCTGCAAGGTCTTCAGACTATTTCATAACTATATATGCTTGCCCTTAAGTTAACAATGTTCCTCCACAAACTTTTTCTGGAGATAAATGAGAAAGCAACAATAACTTACACTTGCTTAATCACTGCAGCACCTAATTAGCCCCTGGACTGGAACACATTTGCATATTATTGGCAGCAGCATAGCCAGAAGATGCATGTTGTGATTGACTTTCTTCGATTTGTGTTCAGGAAGATGAAAAGAAAGCTATTGCTGAAGTGCAGAGAGAAGCACAAGTGCAGAGGAAAGAGCACGGTAAGACAGGTTGATGCCTTGGGTTTCTGTGTTATGATTTTGAAGCTTAACCATCCCAGGTAGTTTATAGCCTATTTGACAGCTTTAAATAACTTTAATTCAAAATTACTTTTTACAGTTTAACATAGGGGAAGTTTATTTGTTTATTTCTGGTTTTTTTTTTTTTTGTGTGTGTTTTTTTTTTTTTGTTGTTTTTTTTATAATGTAGATGTTTTTCAGACAACCTTCTATGAGACAGGTGCAAAAGTGCCAGGAATTTTTTTTTTTTTCCCCCTTCTCTATCATATGTGTACAAATATTCATAATGATTATTATACTTTCAGACATGCACTTCCTTTATATCTGGTTTTTCACCCTCTGCTTTTGCATAAAATCACTGCCAGTTAGTTTGTTGCCTGTTGTTAGTGTTCATACAGTTGTTTATATGATATGCAAAGTTGTCAACAGGTGAATTAAGGTAGGTGCACATTCTATGTGTATTTGTACTAAAATGGTAATGTGCAAGAGTATGCAAAGTCAGACACATGATGTACATATCTGCACATAAGTGTCCTTTTTATTCATGGTTACATGAGTTTTTAAACAACTGCTGGATCCTTGCCAGCAAGGTCATGCAAAGATTACTGGCCTTTAATGGCAAGCCGTTTGTCTTCATAGCAGACACTTCTCTGTGGTAACACAAAGGGTTTTTAAGAAGTAACTTTGACAATCAAGTTAAGTCTGAAGAAGGATGTTGTATGAGACACTGGGATTGAGAATTGTTTTAATATTTTCATTTCTATAGAATTTTCCTATGTTTACAGGCTATCTGGACAACAAAGTGATTGGTGTACCCTGATGCCCCACCTGCCAAAAAGAGGAAAAAATAAACGACACTTTCTGGGACATTCATTACAGTGTTTATGGGGATATCTTCTTAAATGATATTTGGCATTTTCACTAAAATACTATCTAAAATAATGCAGCTGTCATTATTATAGTTGCATGTTTACTGACCAGATGTAATAGCATGAAAGATGTCAAATATTTGAATAAATTTTGTGTACAAACTTAAGAAGAAGCTTTTTTAAAGGGACATGCAGCACACTTCAGTAATGTTCTGCTGAAGATGGCCATGAACCAAAAAGAAATCGAAAAAATTTGAACTTTATTCTGATCACATGCAAGAACCCCTTTCAAAGCATTAATGAAATTTATAGGAACATCAAGTATGCAATGTTGAGAGTTTTGTGAGGGAAAGTAATCTTGGATGGATTGTATTCCAGTTAATGTAAAAAATATGCAGATCTTTTTATTTTTTAATAAACATACAAATGTTTATAAAACTGTGTTGCTTTTATGTGTTTAAAGTTCTTTTAACATACAGAAAGTTGAGTAGCTGACTGTCATGATATGGTGTTTTGGTCTTTTTCCTTAAAGCTGGAGAAATCGGGGTAAAATATAAGGTTTGAATTAATTTTTTTTTTTAAGTTGAGGTATGGACGTTTGTAACATTTTATGTCAGTTTATTACTTTTATGCTCTTTCAACTTCTTTTCATTGTTTTCAGCTTCCCAAACTGTTAACCAGTTATGCCATCTGTCTCGGGAGCACTCAAACATATTCCTTATGACACAAAAATTGTTTTATGGATTAAAAAATGACAATTTTATTAACATGGGAGCAAGTCTTCTAACACTAGAAATTGTCACTATTAAATTACTTCCTCTCAAACCACTATGTATTTATTCTCTCACACATGCACCTTGACAATAAAATACGAGTTGAAAGAGTTCACAAGAAAAATTAGCTGGGACAAAAACTGGGAACCAGCTACCTCTCTCTCCCTCTTGCTGTTCTTTATAGTTTAGTAGCCAGTTTAGTTTATTCTTCCGTGTATAGGGCTAGATGACACAAAAGCATGCTTCGCTCATTCTTTTTACCACCCGTGTAAATAAAAAAAAAATTGCCGCTATTGTCATTTTCTTTCCTACTAACATACCCTTCAATTTTCTGTCAGTTTTGATCATTATCCAGCTGAACACCTAATGTGTCTCATAACATTGGGTATTACTCAATATCCCATTTCCATAAACAGATGTATGAAGTGATGTTACATAATGTGTTCATTAACATCAGAATCAGGTATTGGTTACCTATGTAAAGACCATGGCCAGAATGGGTGAGACACAAGTGTGATCACTGGGTCAGATGGTGACTACACAAAGTTGAGGGTTATAACATCTCACAACAGCATGTGAGTTTTTTGGCACCTGGGTTATGAGTTTCCCCTTCCCCTATTTACCAGTTAAAATTGTTCATTTTCAAGAGAACAAATATTCCAAAAGACAATAGTTATAAACATGCTCCATCAAAAATAAGAGTTAATCTGAAAGTGTGTTTTTATGTTCAATCCATGTGCACTAAAGTGTGTAAAAAAAAAAATAATAATAATTAGGCACCAGTCTGTTACAGTAACCGGGCTGCCACCAATCTATTTACCTCATCCCACCCCATCTTTCATACTTCACTGTCCAGCGGGTCGCGCGAAGCTTTTATCACCTGACTGAATTTCCGACTGTGATGCAGCTTTGTCCATTATTTCCTCTCCCCTCAACCTGCTAGGATAAATGGCGGTCCGGTGGCGTAACGGTTAACGCCTGTCAGCAATACACTGAGGGTTGGCTGTCCTGGGTTCAGCTCTCGTCTCGGGCATGCTGTTCTTTCTCTGCAAGTGACATCTGTTTACAGCAGTGGTTCTTAACCGGGATTCGATCGAACCCTAGGGGTTCGGTGAGTCGGTCTCGGGGGATCGGCGGAGCCTCCGCCACGGAGGTCAAAACACACGCGCATTTCGTGATGACACTAAAGAAGGGTTCTTGAATGTGCATATGAAACTTGTGGGTTCGGTACCTCAAACAAGGTTAAGAACCACTGGTTTACAGGCTGGCTGCCTTGCCGTGATATAGCCTTAGTTGCTGGCTCGGTGTAAAACGCCAACTTCTAGGATAAATGTTTGCATCGATCAGCTCGATCCTGGCTCATGGGTCATAACTAGTTGTCACATCTTGTTGGCACCTTAAGCTTACGGAGCATGTGTATATAAATTCATAAATGCAAACACAGTGACATAAAACTACCATCTGAACTTTTTTTTTTTCTTCTTAATTGTCGAACCCGTGTATTATTTAATCTCTCACATATACAGAACTACAACGGAAAATAGTTAACAGTTGAGGTACTTTTAAGTGTGTGTGTGTGTACGGGAAGCATTCGAATGCAGGGTCAATGACTTAACAATCTCTATGTCCAGAATAAAAACAATTTACACAAAAATGTTTGTTGTATCTTTATTACGCAATACTCTTCATCCAGTCCACAAATCTCTTTTAAATATACAATTTTATATTCCACGATTAATTTATTGCACAACCAACGACATAGTCAATGTTTCTTTCATTCATGTAGTTAAAGCCGATGCCGTAGCATTATCACAGTCTGAAACAGATCTTTAAGTGTTTGTTACTGGACGAATAAAGGTCCACTCATGCATTTCAAGTTCAGTCCACTTCCTCCACAGTGGGTCCTGCAGAAGACGGCGCAGTCCGGCCTTGTGCAGACGACTGACCGGCGCCGGCACCGTGAAGTTTGGCCATCATGGGCGAGCATGCTTTCTGCACTTCCTGCATTTTGTGTTCGAACTCTTCTGTGTCCGCCAGCGAGTTGTTGTCCAGCCACCTCAAGGCCTCGTCGCACGTCTGGCTGACGGCCTCTCTGTCCGCATCACTCAATTTGTCGCCGGCGTCGCTGATGGCCTGTCGCACGCTGAAGACGTACGCCTCCAGGCGGTTGCGCGCCTCCACGCGGTGCCGCTGCTTCTCGTCCTCCTCCCGGAACCGCTCGGCCTCGTTCACCATGCGGTCGATGTCGTCCTTGCTCAACCGCCCTTTGTCGTTCTTGATGGTGATGTTGGACGACTTGCCCGTACTCTTGTCCTGCGCCGTCACCTTCATGATGCCGTTGGCGTCGATGTCGAAGGTCACCTCGATCTGAGGCACGCCGCGCGGGGCGGGAGGGATGCCCGTCAACTCGAAGCGGCCCAACAGGTTGTTGTCTTTGGTCATGGCGCGTTCTCCTTCGTACACCTGGATGGTGACGGCCGGCTGGTTGTCGGCGTACGTAGTGAAGGTCTTGGACGTCTTGGTAGGGATGGTGGTGTTGCGCTCCACCAGTCGGGTCATGACGCCCCCTGCCGTCTCGATGCCCAGCGACAGCGGCGCCACGTCCACCAGCAGTACGTCGCGGATGACGTCACTCGTATCGCCGCTCAGCACGGCGGCCTGCACGGCCGCGCCGTACGCCACGGCCTCATCGGGGTGAATGGACTTGTTCAACTCCTTGCCGCCCATGAATTCCTGTAGCATCTTCTGGATGCGGGGAATGCGCGTGGACCCGCCCACCAGCACCACCTCGTCGATCTGCCGCTTGTCCAGCTTGGCGTCGCGCAGGGCCTGCTCCACGGGCTCCAGCGTGTGGCGGAACAGGTCGGCACACAGCTCCTCGAAGCGTGCGCGCGTGATGCGCGTGTAGAAGTCGATGCCCTCGTACAGCGAATCAATCTCCACGCTGGCCTCTGCGCTGCTTGACAGCGTCCTCTTGGCGCGTTCGCAGGCCGTACGTAGGCGGCGTAGGGCGCGAGGGTTCTTACTGATGTCTTTCTTGTACTTGCGTTGGAACTCTTGGCACAAGTGCTGCACCATGCGGCTGTCAAAGTCTTCGCCGCCCAGGTGCGTGTCGCCGGCCGTAGCTTTCACCTCGAACAGCGAGCCCTCGCTGATCTGCAGGATGGACACGTCGAAGGTGCCGCCGCCCAAGTCAAATATGAGGACATTCTTCTCTCCTTTGCCTTTTTTGTCTAGCCCGTAGGCCAGGGCGGCGGCTGTGGGCTCGTTGATGATGCGCAAAACGTTCAGGCCGGCGATGGCACCGGCGTCTTTCGTCGCTTGTCGCTGGGAGTCGTTGAAGTACGCAGGAACCGTGATGACGGCGTCCTTGACCCGCTGACCCAGGTATGCTTCTGCCGTCTCTCTCATCTTCACTAGCACCATGGCGCTGATTTCTTCTGGTGCCATGGTCTTTGTTTCGCCTTTGTACTCCACTTGCACCTTGGGTTTTCCTCCGTCGTTGATGACCTTGAAGGGCCAGTGCTTCATGTCTGCCTGTACGCTGCTGTCGTCGAACCTTCGACCTATCAATCTCTTGGCGTCAAAGATGGTGTTCTCAGGGTTCATGGCCGCCTGGTTCTTCGCAGCGTCTCCTACCAATCGCTCAGTGTCCGTGAAAGCCACATAGCTCGGGGTAGTTCTCTGGCCCTGGTCGTTAGCGATGATTTCCACCTGTCCGTGTCGGAACACACCCACACACGAGTAGGTTGTGCCCAAGTCGATACCAATTGCTGGTGCCTTTGCCATTTGTCTTTCGTTTTGTGGACGAACGTACTCGTACTCCTCTTGGAATAGTAATACCGAGTCTCTTCTTTTGTACCGCTTTCGACTGTTCTTTTCCTCTCAGGGAAGCTGTAAGTAGCGCTGTGTTTGCACTTGAGCGACGAGTGGGAAACGCGCGCTTTTATACTCAGCGTGCCGAGCAGACGAACTTTCGAGCAGCTTCGAGGCTTGACGTGACGCGAGGCGAATCCCTTTTCATCGTCGCTCGCGATTGGCTGGGGAAGTCTTTCGCACCACCGAGATTCTTCTCGAAAGCGAAGCACGAATAGTCTGTCGATGACGATTCTTCTGCGTTAAGAAAAGAATAATAATTAAAAATAAATCGGCATTTCTAAAACACTTAGCATATTTTTCAACTCGAAACGCATGATGCGAGTGATTTCTGCCTAGTCGCTCCGTAACGTTTGCAAAACTTTGAATAATTAAGTTACCGATCACACGACATGAGCGATCGGATATTAATGGAAATTACAATTAAACAAATAATGACAAGAATTTCTGTGGCTATTCAAAGGTCGTGTACATGCCTCACATTAGTCTGAGGATAAACATATACATGATGTATATTAAATTGTTTCCCTTACGAATGGTACTTGTTTAAGATTAGAAAAAGTTACAGGCTATAGTTTGTATATGGGCATTTTTTGCTTATGTCACAAAATTGAAACGTACGTTTTTGCAAATGACTCCTCATTATTTTATATAATGTACTGATGACCAACATATAATATGTATAGCCTCTTAATTGTAGTACCCTGAGCTTGGGCAGGTTCAATTCTAAAATTAAAAAGTAAATGTATTTATATAATGCAGCTGTGATTCAATATTACACACAAATCTGATTATTATTTTAAAATCTGAAATTTATAAGCAGATTTTGATTATTATTCTTACAATACTTTTTACTTTAAAACTTATAGTTTATTCTTTCCCCTTATAAAGGCAAGGGCTAAATGGCAAAAAGCCTTTTCCTGCTTATTTTACCTCTTGTTGATAAAAAATTGCCGTTGTCATTAATTGATAAATTACGTAATCCATCAAGAACAACAATTGTATATTTTGTCAAACAACTATATATAAAAGTCATATTTACTCATATAGCATGCACCACAACCAGAGATTTCCTCCACCTTACCTCGATCGCATTTTCTGAGTTCTTTAGTTCTTGGAAGTACATGGCCATGATAGATATATATAATTCTTGTTCACAACACTATATATTTCAGATCCACTTGCACAGACATTTGCACAATACATTTCATTTTGTGTTGTTATTTCCGTTGTATGATGTGTTCCATTTGTATTTTTATACATACACATTGACCATAAATATCAATCAGTATACAATGTATTGAAACATCCATGATTCGTGTAATTCATCAATTAATGACAACGGCAATTCTTTGTCAACAAGAGGTAAAATAAGCAGGAAAATGCTTTTTTTCCGTTTAGCCCTTGCCTTTATGGGGAAAGAATAAACTAAGTTTTAAAGTATAAAGTATTGTAAGAATAATAATTAAGCAAAATCTGCTCAGCTCCTACTTTCAGATATTTAAAATGAGGAAAACAGAAAAGTAAAGACTTTGTGTGTTAATATTGAATCAGCAGCTGCCATTATATAAATATCATTTACTTTTTAAATTTTAGAATTAATCCTGCCCAAGCTCAGGGTACTACAATAAGAGGCTATATATATATAGCTCAATCATAATTGTTTGTCATCAGTACATTAATAAAATAATCAATAACTGTCATTATAAAAACGCAAGTAATTTGTCAAACAAACAACACCCATACACAAATTATAGCCTGTAACTTTTTCTAATCTGAAACAAGTACCATTCGTAAAGGAAACAATTATCATGTATATGTTTAACCTCAGACTTCTATGTGAGTTTATGTACACGATATCTTTGAATAGCCACATAAATTCTTGTCCTTATTGTTTAATTGTGATTTTATAACGCTCAGCTGTTCCAAGCATGCTGTTATACGAACTATAATGGCATAATCAGCTAAAAAATCAAAATAAGTCAGAGGCCATTAACATCCGATCGCTCATGTCGTGTGATCGGTAACTTAATTATTCAAAGTTTTGCAAACGTTACGGAGCGACTAGGCAGAAATCACTCGCATCATGGGTTTCGAGTTGAAAAATCTGCTAATGTGTTTTAGAAATGCCGATTTATTTTTAATTATTATTCTTTTCTTAACGCAGAAGAATCGTTATCGACACAGACTATTCGTGCTTCGCTTTCGAGAAGAATCTCGGTGGTGCGAAAGACTTCCCCAGCCAATCGCGAGCGACGATGAAAAGGGATTCGCCTCGCGTCACGTCAAGCCTCGAAGCTGCTCGAAAGTTCGTCTGCTCGGCACGCTGAGTATAAAAGCGCGCGTTTCCCACTCGTCGCTCAAGTGCAAACACAGCGCTACTTACAGCTTCCCTGAGAGGAAAAGAACAGTCGAAAGCGGTACAAAAGAAGAGACTCGGTATTACTATTCCAAGAAGAGTACGAGTACGTTCGTCCACAAAACGAAAGACAAATGGCAAAGGCACCAGCAATTGGTATCGACTTGGGCACAACCTACTCGTGTGTGGGTGTGTTCCGACACGGACAGGTGGAAATCATCGCTAACGACCAGGGCCAGAGAACTACCCCGAGCTATGTGGCTTTCACGGACACTGAGCGATTGGTAGGAGACGCTGCGAAGAACCAGGCGGCCATGAACCCTGAGAACACCATCTTTGACGCCAAGAGATTGATAGGTCGAAGGTTCGACGACAGCAGCGTACAGGCAGACATGAAGCACTGGCCCTTCAAGGTCATCAACGACGGAGGAAAACCCAAGGTGCAAGTGGAGTACAAAGGCGAAACAAAGACCATGGCACCAGAAGAAATCAGCGCCATGGTGCTAGTGAAGATGAGAGAGACGGCAGAAGCATACCTGGGTCAGCGGGTCAAAGACGCCGTCATCACGGTTCCGGCGTACTTCAACGACTCCCAGCGACAAGCGACGAAAGACGCCGGTGCCATCGCCGGCCTGAACGTTTTGCGCATCATCAACGAGCCCACAGCCGCCGCCCTGGCCTACGGGCTAGACAAAAAAGGCAAAGGAGAGAAGAATGTCCTCATATTTGACTTGGGCGGCGGCACCTTCGACGTGTCCATCCTGCAGATCAGCGAGGGCTCGCTGTTCGAGGTGAAAGCCACGGCCGGCGACACGCACCTGGGCGGCGAAGACTTTGACAGCCGCATGGTGCAGCACTTGTGCCAAGAGTTCCAACGCAAGTACAAGAAAGACATCAGTAAGAACCCTCGCGCCCTACGCCGCCTACGTACGGCCTGCGAACGCGCCAAGAGGACGCTGTCAAGCAGCGCAGAGGCCAGCGTAGAGATTGATTCGCTGTACGAGGGCATCGACTTCTACACGCGCATCACGCGCGCACGCTTCGAGGAGCTGTGTGCCGACCTGTTCCGCCACACGCTGGAGCCCGTGGAGCAGGCCCTGCGCGACGCCAAGCTGGACAAGCGGCAGATCGACGAGGTGGTGCTGGTGGGCGGGTCCACGCGCATTCCCCGCATCCAGAAGATGCTACAGGAATTCATGGGCGGCAAGGAGTTGAACAAGTCCATTCACCCCGATGAGGCCGTGGCGTACGGCGCGGCCGTGCAGGCCGCCGTGCTGAGCGGCGATACGAGTGACGTCATCCGCGACGTGCTGCTGGTGGACGTGGCGCCGCTGTCGCTGGGCATCGAGACGGCTGGGGGCGTCATGACCCGACTGGTGGAGCGCAACACCACCATCCCTACCAAGACGTCCAAGACCTTCACTACGTACGCCGACAACCAGCCGGCCGTCACCATCCAGGTGTACGAAGGAGAACGCGCCATGACCAAAGACAATAACCTGTTGGGGCGCTTCGAGTTGACGGGCATCCCTCCCGCCCCGCGCGGCGTGCCCCAGATCGAGGTGACCTTCGACATCGACGCCAACGGCATCATGAAGGTGACGGCGCAGGACAAGAGTACGGGCAAGTCGTCCAACATCACCATCAAGAACGACAAAGGGCGGTTGAGCAAGGACGACATCGACCGCATGGTGAACGAGGCCGAGCGGTTCCGGGAGGAGGACGAGAAGCAGCGGCACCGCGTGGAGGCGCGCAACCGCCTGGAGGCATACGTCTTCAGCGTGCGACAGGCCATCAGCGACGCCGGCGATAAATTGAGTGATGCGGACAGAGAGGCCGTCAGCCAGACGTGCGACGAGGCCTTGAGGTGGCTGGACAACAACTCGCTGGCGGACACAGAAGAGTTCGAACACAAAATGCAGGAAGTGCAGAAAGCATGCTCGCCCATGATGGCCAAACTTCACGGTGCCGGCGCCGGTCAGTCGTCTGCACAAGGCCGGACTGCGCCGTCTTCTGCAGGGCCCACAGTGGAGGAAGTGGACTGAACTTGAAATGCATGAGTGGACCTTTATTCGTCTAGTAACGAACACTTAAAGATCTGTTTCAGACTGTGATAATGCTACGGCATCGGCTTTAACTACATGAATGAAAGAAACATTGACTATGTCGTTGGTTGTGCAATAAATTAATCGTGGAATATAAAATTGTATATTTAAAAGAGATTTGTGGACTGGATAGAAGAGTATTGCGTAATAAAGATACAGCATGCATTTTTTGTGTAAATTGTTTTATTTTGGACATAGAGATTAAGTCATTGGCCCTGCATTCGAATGCTTCCCATTCTAAGCAGCCACCATAGTGAATAATAATAACATTATGATGTAATGTATCCCGACACATCATGTTAAGCACAGTAAACAAGTTTATGGAACACATTTTTTAGCACACACACTCACATACACAATAGGTACGTCAACTGTTCACTACTTACCGTCGTCGTTTCAGTCCGTGGTATATGGCTAAGAGGAGAGAGAGTAATATATACTCAGGACCTCATTAACAACATTGATAATAAAAAAATCTATATTCGGACACTATTTACCCCTCAGATGATGTCTTGGTGTATGAGTTTATGAATTCAGTATATTTAGCGCATTCGTGCGTGCATGATTGATTAAGACAATCGCTAGGCTCAAGATTGAGGTGCCACAGTAAGATGTGGAAACCAGTAATGTTGTATGCGTCCAGAATCGAGCTGATCAGAGTGAACCCGTGTCAGCAGATCGCTGGGAGGGAAAAAACGGACAAAACAGAAAAACACGATAAAAAGCTTACGGTGCACTGTGATGGTCTGGGCTGTGGGGAGGTGTGGTTTTATTTATCAACAAAACAAAATGAAATAATTTAAGACTTTTAATGCACAGAATGAGCTTTCGCGTAGATGTGATGCTCATCACCGGGACCTGCTGCTCAGTGAGGTGTGAAAGCTTTCGCGGGCATGTGACGCTTATCGTGGGGTCTCGCTGTTCAGTGATGTAGGAAAGATGAGGCAAAAGGAGAAAAAGAATGTATGTCCACTCTGGTCGCAGTAAAGAAGGGGGCCAAAATTATTCGTTTTTATTGTTTTATTTCGTTGTTTGGTGGTGTTGTTGTTGGGTTTTTTTTTTTTTTTCTTTTTTTTTTTTTGCAACTTCAGTGCACATAGGCTGCATATTAAAATAGATTTTCTTATTAATCTCTTAATTTTGATGGCAGCTTATTTTTAAAATTAACACTAGTCTTTATACTTTGGAATCTTTGCTTTGTCTTCTTCAAAACGAATAAAGTATTTTCACTTGTTAATTAAATTCACATGGTAAATGTGGGGTGGGGGTTGGCGGTTATTTTTGCTCGCCCCAGGTGTCACAAGCTCTCGCTACGTCTCATGCGCTGTCGTATAGTAAACATATAAACATATAGCCATCTTACCCCCGACTTTGGTGTAATGTATTCACCATCTCCTCCAGTTATCGCAGTGCATGCACAGTTGTCTAATCCGACATGGCAATAGCCTTGTTTCCTGCTATATGACCCCTTGAACCCTGCAACATCACAGTCAGGAGACTGATGTACACATGAAGCTATATCAGATAATAAATCTCTCTCACTGTGTGTCACTAGCAACTCTTTAGTTACTGTCAGACATGATTGAAAACACAAACAAAAATGTGAGTTTAATAAATACAATATTAGAAAAAAAATTAAACAAACAAAATTTAACTTATTTTACATACACTGAGAACCCTTAAAACCAATTTTAAGTTCCCCTTTAAAGACAGAGTCATTTTGTTACACTTTCGTCAGAAAAAAAGGTTGTCTTTGAGGCCTTTCCCGTCAGGTTAGAAGCTTCAACACGTAAAAACACGGTCATTTCTTGGTTCCCATCCCCCTCAAAATACAACAAGATCCAGCATCCACGCATACACCCAAGCAAAACACTTGCCATCTGCCCACCTTTTCCCGTTTCCTTTCCATCAAATGATCAAAACATAGCAGGTTTGTGACAGAGCGCGTGTGTACTTATGGCAACGGGACAGTGAAGGTTTTTTTTAAAAAAAAATTATCCCCTTAAAATCTATCTTAATCAGTTGACCATTGATATAACTGAATTTAGCTCTTTGTTAATAGAGAGAGGTGGCGGCCCTATGCTCCACTGGGGGTGATTAGGAACATGAAAAAGATAGAGAGAGAGGAGAGTTTATTTTGCTGCCACTTCTATCCTATAGCTATGGGAAACTTTGAGATCAATGTGTAAAGTTGGGCAATGGATCAAGTCAATGAAGAAAAACTGTACAGTGAGAGAGAGGGAAAGAGGTGTGTGTGTGTGTGATGGGGGTGATTGGTGTTTTACGCCGAGCCAGCAACTGGCTATATCACGGCAAGGCAGCCAGGCCCCATGCAGAAAAAAAGAACAGCGTGCCCGAGACGAGATCTGAACCCAGGATAGCCAACCCTCATTGTTTTGCTGACAGGCGCTGACTGTTGGACCACAGCGAAAGAGCGTGATAGAGTGTGTGACAATAGTGATGAAAATTTAATCACGATGATGGTAGAAGGAATGAGCAAAGCGTTATTTTCTCCGTCTTGCTATATAAGTATAAAATAAACTGTTAACTAAACTGTTATCACAATAATAAGGTGTGATATCCAGAGAGACAGCAGCATCATGTTACCTAGTTTTGTCCCGGTTTCTGCGATCTCTTCCGTTTGTAATTTTATTGTCAAACCTTCAATCTACCATTTCATTTGAATCAATCTTATCTATTAATTGATATTCGTGGCGTCGGTGAAGTATAAATGGTGAAGCTTTTGCACTCTAGAGTGTAAGCTTGCAGTTAATGTACTCTTGGTGTCCCATCTCTAACTTGAAGTTGACAGCTCAATTTCCGAAAGAGGGACACGACGTTTCAGAAGGGGAGAGAGAGCAACACTGCGGTGATGTGCCCGAGTGATGTTTCCGTCCTGTCCATGACAGGCTGTCAGTGACTATGGAGACGAGGACCAGATCAAATGGAATAGAGAGCCTTATAATCTGCTTAATGTAATGTCTTTTTTTTATTTTTGAATTGGAGCCTCCAGAAATGTCGGTCAGGTGTTCCAGCGTTGCTAATGTGATGTCCTCTTTCCTGACAGACTTCAAGACGCAGTACATTGGCAGAGCAGTTAGAAAAGCAGCAGGAGGGTGGTGGCTGGAATAAAGAAGAAAAGATGCCACCTAGTGAAGTGATGTTCTCGCCACCATTAGACTAAGAGAAAATGTTGGGTGAGAGGGATGGGTGGCGATATAAAGAGGGCATATGATTCATAACTAGAGGCAACCTTCGGGGAAATTCGTTCTGCGGGGAATAGGCGAGAGAAATTGAGACTGCACGTACTACCATTTGGAGCTTCATCCGCCTAGACTTATGACAGCTGGCCAGTCACTGCGAACTTGGTGGAGATAGCAAATTAATTACATATCTCATATAAATAGTTTCAACTACATCATAAAAATGTTTATACAAATCAACTATCATACTGTGTTAATAATAATAATGATAAATCCCCAAACATCTATATAACAACTATCTATAGTATGCAGCCATTAGTAAGCCAACATGCACGACTAAAGAATAAATTCACTGCGAATGCTGAAGTGAAAAGTAAATTTAATGTCCTACAGTTTTTTTAAAGCTCGTCAGCCTATGTTTACATTTGGATGCACTACCTTCCTCAGTTAAGAAAATGAAGTGGAACGTATGATGCCTCACGCAGAAACCTCGATCATCCAATGTGGAGAGCCAATCAAAATCACGAACGAGGGTTGCGAAACTACTTCCGGGTCGCATTGTTGCTCAGCTACTTCGTTCGGATACACGTGTGCGCATGGCGCAAAAAAGAACAGCTTATGCCATGACTGCTTAATAAACGCAAACTATTAGCAGGCATGAAAGGGCCAACATGTGCCTGTTGTTTCACTGCCCTTCACAGGCTGTGTCAGACTGTGGGACTTCTGACGGCGTTAGGTAAGTATCGCTGAACTTGGGCGCGAGTAACGTGCACTGTGGGGTAGGGAGGCAATGTCAACAAAGGAGCAACAGAGAAGGCGCCTTGTGAATGAATCACGCCACACGATACATAATATGCTTGCCAACTACTGAGCCTCATGTTAGGCCTAGGCCGTTGTAGTGGCGTGATGGTGGAATGATCGACACAAGCTCTTGCTTCACGTCTTTCTCTTGTTCACCAGTACAAACTCATGCAATCTCTGTTCTCTTTCGTTTAGCTAGAGGACTCAAAAAAGTTTAAGTCTTATGTTGGGAACAGGTATTAAGTTGTATCTGTGGATAGAGTGAATATCAAGCATTTATCAAACTGATGAAGTGATCAAGCTGAGTTCTAGTATATGGGGTTAGGATAAATTTGCCAGAGAAGGAACTTTTTTGACGGAGCAGCGATCGTTTTCATGACATTTCTAGCCTCAACATTGTTGGGGAAAAAACTGCATCGATAACTTTATTATAAAAGTGTAGTTGTTGTGAAGTACAGTGACAAGTCAAGCCTCCTAACCAATTTCAATGTTACAAAAATGAAAATGGTAATTACCATATTATAAGTAAAATCAGCAGTGAACGTTGCCACCCTGAATCATGTGAAAATCGGTTATCATCATCATCATCATTCCTAAGTCCTGTTTGACTGTAGATGCACCTTAATGATATTACATTTGGTCTTGAGATGTGCCAGCACCACTTTACTCTATAGTCTACTGTATTCCCATCTCTTCATTGGGTGGGTCAATTTTTTGCCAAATTTGTTTCATACTTCCTCATTGGCGATGTGGTCTTTATGAAAGATACAAATAATCTTCTTGTAGTATTTTTTTTAATTTTTATTTTTTGTAATTCCACTGTGGGTGGTTAAAGCCTTACAAACTTGTATATGTATATAGCAAGAGTTTGGAAAAAATAAGTTGATATAAGTCATTAGAAATAATTTTGCTTATTGCAGCCAGCTGACCTTGTCTGTACTCCTAATCCTGAAGATTGGGTTGGTTTTTTTTCCTATTTTGAAACTTCAATCTTAATTCGTTATGAAAAGGCAGCGCATGCATAACAAACAGGTAATCTCCCCTGCAACTCTTTCTTCTGATGCCGCACAACATCCTTTAGCATTCCACTAAGTCTATATACAAACAGAATAATTTTCCAGGGGTAGTTAACAAGCCAGCTTCATAAACAACCATTAACTTTTTAACACACAATCCTTCAGTTAGGAAAAACAATCAGTTTTTGTTTTGTTGACATCAAATACACATATATGCAGACCAGTTTGTAATTATACAGTAACTGCTTTAAATTTAAAGAGACAGATGTGGGTTTATCTTATTGTGAATAATTAGCAAAGACCGTGCTGAATCCAGAAGTGCTCAGAATACAGTATGGTGATTTGTATAGTTTTATTGGACTTGGCATTATTCCACATATTACTCCACAACAACATATGGCCTCAGGATTTTTAGTTATTGTGCAGCGAAACAATGGAACTCTCTCCCTTTCCATATCCCCCACCTACCCACTATTGAATCCTTTAAACCTGCACTGAAAATGCACCTCTTCCATAAACATTACTCCTAACAACCTTTCCCGTAATGCTAGTCCTTTTTCACGCCCTTCCTTTTGTTACTCTCAGCCCTTGTTCTTGTTATTTCGTTCCTTTTTGTGTTTTCTGTATTTGTCTTCATTTAGTACGGTTATTTATTCTTTTATAGTTCATATGTTATTTGTTTGTTTTCCTGTCTCTCATATGCTGTCCATGTTTCGTTCTTGTTTTTAAGCGTTAAGAGCAAACTCCTTAGGAGTGTGAGTATGGGCTTTACAAATTTTGCATTTTTTTATTATTATTATTACTACTATTATTTCCAGTTATAGAATCATGCAGTTATTTTCCATTACCTACACATGTAGGAAAAACACCACATATACCCATCATGGGTAGTGTTAAAGTGATGAGAAGAGCTGCATACAGCATACTTCATATGGAAGAGAGCTTCTTGGGTTCCTGCATCAGTTAGGACACAGATTTATAAGTAGAATACTGTGGGGGAAAGCTACACACAATGCACTGCTGTCAAATATCCTTTTTATGGGAACTGAAATAATCCTCTTGACTCCACCACGTAATTCCTGTAAAAGTTTGCTGATTGTGCAAATAACCTATATGTAAAAGAAACGATATTTTCTTTCACAGTGACCTTTGTTGTGAGAGTTTTACTGCATACAATTTCTTACAAGGTTAATTTTCCAAATTTCAAGGTTAAAAATTATAGAAAATTAACAGAGCACTTAAGATTACGCAAATCATAAAATAAAATTGTTAAAATTGTCAAAATTGGTTACAAGATTTGGTAGGCAAGGAGCAGTCTGCATTATGGAAATTAGATTAATAGGATGCAAACACAGTTCAGACCTTGCATCTACCAAGGTCTTATTGGGAATGCTGGACAATGTTCTTCCTCTGAAAGATGTAAACAAAGTGCATCTGAAAGGCTAACAGCAGTTAATGCTGCAGCTAAAGCCTCTGGTTTGGGTATTCATTTGCTAGTAATAAGTGTAAGAAAACAGAAGAGAGAGAGAATGTTTATGGTACGTTTGGGGATCGTGTTACCATGAATACAATTTCTTTCTTGTTGGATATCAAGAGCATTCAGTATAAATGGCAAAATTAAAACTATTACATGGCCTTTGTACAAAATGGATGTGCTTGCAGAAGAATGCTTATTTGCATTCTTGTGTCAAGTATTGTGCAGCGTACAGGGATGAAAATCACCTGCAGGTGTGCTTGTGGTTTAATTTGTGGCATATTTAGATAGCCATCAACTCCTGAAAAATATCCACCTTATTAGCCTGTTAATCTGTTTCTGTGTGCTGTTGTCTACCACTATAGTGACAGTTCAAGAAACATAATACCCTCGTGCATGTCAGTATTGTACATTCTGTCCCAGAATCTCACAAAATAGATGGCGATGAAGGGAGATGGGAGGTACATATACACCGTATTCCATGACACTCTGTCCACGCCTGAACTTCTTGTCTCCCTTGTCCTATGTCTCGCATCAACTACTGTGACTCTCCTCTTGCTGGTCTTCCTGATTCTATCTGTATACTTCAGTGTATTTAAAACAATGCTGCTTGTCTCATTTTCTGGTCCTTGCTGTACTCTACTGTTTCCATTTTTTAAAATCAGTCAGTAGAAAGTGAAGGTCCACTTATGTCTTAATGGCTCTACCCCCAATCTACTTGTCCAACTAACTTCATATTTAACACACCACCTCATTTTCTCTGATCCTCTGAGGCTTTGCATTCCTTAAATCAGACTCCCAACTTTTGGTTCTTGTTCCTTTCCTGTCTCTGATCCACTCATATGGAATGAAGTGCTACTCCATATTTGCTAGAAACCTTCTCTTTTAAAATTTCTCAGAAATATTGTCTTTTTCATCTGCCATAGTGTTTGTGTAGGTAGGCATATGTGTACAGGAGTGTTTTTAAATGTGCACCATGAATTGCTGTAGCAAGAGTTGGCATTTTATAAATGCTTTATTATTATATACAAAAGTTAAGTGAATCACAAAACTCTTATTTTCTTAAAATATAGCTACTAACAAATGTATATAATGTGTACACACCTATGTTTAAAGACTAAACAATTTTATCAGAAACTCACTAGTTTATCTGTATATTTTGTAATTTTTCTCAAACCCAAAGTTTGCATTCTGAACGAGTTAAAAAGCACAGCTGTTGCATTAGCTATGTTGTTTCTGGTGGTAATTTTAGAAGCTAATTTCTAACTCTGTGGCTGTGCAGTGATGAAATCATGTCATAATCAGCCCCCATTCCAGCCTTTTTATGCAGTAAGCTGGGAATATGGCTTTTGCAGCATAAACTTATTTTGAACCATATGGAAAACAGTGACTTGTTGAGCGCAAGCACACTACTACATTAAGTGGTGTTAAGGCTTATTCACATCACATTCAATCACAGCAGTGTTCAGGCAGAAAGATGCAACTGCTTCTGTGACCGTGACTTTTTTTTTTGAGAGGGGGAGGGTGGTTGGGGTGGAAGCTGGACATGGTAGTGAATTCATGTTAACGAGTGTCAGAAGATTTAGGAAAGAATAGTCACTAGTGCAGTTTGATAATTTAAGATTGAACCTTGAATACTTTAGGCACTGGCATTGTAGATTTTTAATTTTTTTGGTGTAGTTTTGAGCAGGGGTTTAGGGAGTGTGTAAAGAGATGCTGTTCTGTCATAAATCATACATAAACCATATTGTTCTTTATTTATTGATTGATTGCATCGAATGTTGGTTTTGTTTGCTTTGAACAGGGCTGTGGGGAGTAGGTGTCGAGGCTCTATTCTATCATCATGATCTGGGATTCTACTTGCTGTAAGTCATGTTTGTTTATTGACTTTTATCAAATACATTGTGCTTGATTTCATCGTTCTTGTTGCACAGAGTTAATCTAGAGTTAACTACAAACTTTATCAAACCAGTTTTGCTCTTGATGTGTTTAGTAATTTGGTTTTTTATCTATTCATCTATGTGGCTTGAAGGCTAATGTAAGTGCAATTCAGCTTCCTCCTCCTCATCCCAATAAAGAGGCTTAGTTCATGACCAGATCTGAATGCAAGATACACAGTATTGATGGCAGTCTTATATAGGTCAGCTTAACCCAACTAAAGCTTCCAGCATTCCCATTGTCTTCAGCCATGAGAACACTGGCAAACAAAAGGGATGTTTGTTGCTCATGTGAATTTAGAGAAGTAGTGTCTTGTGTTGAAATAAACCAAGTAACAAAACAAGTTTGAACTTGGTTGGCTCTTTAATAAATGACTTGAATGAAGAAGAGATTATTAGAATGGATTTTAAGAGTGTTGGAATTTGTTGTCTATATAAAATTGACTCAAACAAATGATTTGCTTTCCAGACCCCTAGCTATGGTCGTCTCTTTCTTGGAGTTGGTGTTTTTAATCACATACTTCGTGGAGATATGCATCAGGTGAACATTTTTTTGAACCATAGCTTTTCATTGATATTGTAGTCATTATGCATATTTGACATGTAAGTTCTATTTTTCCACAGGAATAAAACAATAAAAAAAATTTTTGTCAGATGCTATATTTATTTATTTATTTTTATGCTTTGGCCAATTTGAGGACATCCAGTTTCAGATTACTGCTAGACCTTATTACAAATAGCTTTTTTTTAAAAAGAAGCAATTTTCAGTGCATTTGTTGCTTAGAAATTGTTTTCTTATTCACATGGGAGGGGAGGGAGGATTTGTCACCTGTCCCCCTTTCCATCTTTATGTGGGGCTAGTTGCTGGTGGTCAGGGGGGGTGATCTTTCTCTTGTCCACACTGGCTAATTGTTGACTGATTAGCATCACTTGTACGTATGCGTGTGTGAATGTATAAAGTTGAGTACAGGAACATGAACATCACGGGACGCTTTTTGGCAAGATGTCAATGCAAACAGATCACTTGGTCAGCTGTTGATTATCTTCAACTTTTCTTCGAGACCAAGACTTAAGCCAGGAGGACAAAGATTTGGGAGAATGTTGGGATGCTTGGGTTAGAGAACTTTGATGCAAGGGGCAAGTAAGAGACAACAGACCATAAGAACTGCCAGCTTTCGTTGTGAAACTTCAAGGACTATGCGACCAAATGTTGGGCTACCTGTGAGAGATAGAAGATAGATGCCAAAGCCAGCAGGAGTCATTTTCAAGGGAAAAGAGACCATCTGTGTGAATTTGCCGTCACCCCAAAGCACTGTGGTAGGGAGACATGTCACAACAAGGTGATGTTCGTTCATCAGCTTTTCATCCTGGTGCGTACCACTGTGTGCAGTATAACTGTGGTTGAGTGCTGTCACTGAGGAAGGCAGTGGATGCTTTCTGACATGATTGAAAGTCAGAGCGGGAAGGTGACAACTGACATGTAGGGCACTTTAAGAGGAGAGTCATCAGCATGCCGCAACTATCTGCTGGAGACCTTTTACTCACCCCATCAGGTGTGGATTTGCACTGTGCAGACACCAAACACAAGAAGAATTGCAGTTTGAGAGCAGAGCTGCCAGAACTAAGTTAATGTGCTTATATTTAAAGAGTAGATGGTGGTTTTAATAGTAATTAACAGCACTGTAACATTAGAAGTATGAAGAGTACTGGGACCCCTTTAATGTGAACCAGATTGTTGTAGGTATGTATTTGCGTGATTAGCATGTTTAATAAATCTCTCATTGTACAATAACCCACTGGAAGAGCCAGGATGGAGGAGGGATTTTAAGTGACTGATGTCTGATCATCATACTCAGCGTTCCCCTGCCGCCTTCACATGGGTGGCAAGAGTTAACATTGTACCTGTCACCTACATGCACGGTTCCCCGGGGCCAGTATTTGCATTTGACATTGTAACAATGATGCATTCATGACTTTCAGTCACCTGATTCTATTACCCATCTCGCACATGTGTACACAGTTCATAGGTATTAAAGATGTTCTAGATGCATTTTGGGGTGTGGTTGCGGCCCTATGTTCCACTGGGGTGAATAGGAACAAGAAGATGCATTTTAGCATCTTTAAGCTACAAGTTACATTGAATTGGAAGTGAATTTCTTGTGTGCAGCCAAGCAAGCATGTGCATAGGAATATGGGACAGGGTGCTGTGGTTGGATGACTGGCGAAAAGGCCTGCTATATGTCATTCTGTCTGTGCCATGCTTCATTTCTCCTAGAGAAGTGATGCTGGCTGTTGTTTCAGGTGAGAAATGACATTTTTCACTTGTTTGTTTTTGTAAGCTTTCTGGACTGAAAGCAGGTCCAGTTCAACCTCTAGGCTGTGTGGGCACTTTCCTAGGGTAAAAGGACTAAAGGGTTGTATCGATGGTCTGCATTTTTGTAAAATTTATTTTTTAGCGATGAATGTTGTTAGATCATTACTCTAGGTATCTGATGCCACAGCAGGTTGGGAAAAGGTACAGCAGGGAGAAGAAATGGTAACACCTTCACAAAAAAAAGCTGTTTCCAGTAAAGTGGGGCCTCTTAACACTTTATCATAAAAAACATTTTTTATAAATCTGGAAAAATCATCTAGGAAGAGATGAGATGTAAGTAATGAGATCATCAGATGTGCTATATGATGTAAGCCATACTTTTAACTAAAGACAATTCTGATCATTACAGGTGTTATGCTTGCTGTAACGGGACTTCTCTATAGCATCAAGACTTTCAAGACCAGGCGGGAAAGACCTATAGAAAAGATTTTAAGAAAGAAGTCCTATGACAGGTGAGTTACCTCCCTTCCTTCAAAGGGTAAATGGCCTTCCTGCCCTGTACGCAATCTAAAGATCAAGGGTCATGGAGTAAATAATAATAATATAGTATTTCCATGGTGCATTTCATTGCTGACAACAAGTTCAGTTCACTTTAATAAATAATTAGCGAACAGTATCTCTGTCACACAGACACACAGCACACACCAAAAGGGGCTTACACGGAAAACCGACACACATGCAGGAGTGGAGGGTGTGAAAAGAGAGAAGATAAAACCACCAGCTGCTTAATAAAACATTCCTATTACTAAGCCCCTACAACAATTGGTTGTGTTAATACAAAAACTGGGTGAAGGCTTTTCACAATTGATGAATGATGAGTGGCTTATAGGAAGGACAGCTAGTACCTTTGTTGTAGGAGCTTATGCTCTCAGAACTGCTCATTCTCTCTGGTCCCCATGTCCAAGAAGCTGCAGGGATACCGTGGCATAATGTTTCAACAGGCAGACAGTGTCCAGACTCTATGGATGTTGTGTTACCTCTATGATCATAGTGGCAAAGATGCCCGGGGTAAACTGACATAAAGCAATATTCATAGTGTCTGGACACCACTTTGTAAATGTGAAAACAAGATGCTGAACTGCAGTGAAATACCCCAGCTTTATAACTATGGACCCTAAATGCAAAATTTGCTCCACGAAACAGTCATGTTTGCTGCATTTTTGTATGTATTAAATTCAGTTAAAAGTTAGCTGAAATAGTTATTTGGTGAAATGTGCGGGATTGCTATCATTTTGTTTGAACGATTCCACTCTGAAATCAGTGTTATGTGAAATTATACCAGTTAGAGTCAGCTTCATGTAGCAGAAGGTTAATATATTTTTCTGCTGCTTTTATCTCGGAGAAAAGAGATCTTAGAAATTAAGATCATCTGAAACATTTGGGTCCTTATTTTGTATAAATTGAAATTTCTGTTCATGAATCTTATTTATATGACATCTTATAAGAACACAGTTTTATTCATAGAATGTTGTGCTTTTAGGTTTAAAGACCCACAAGAAGATTTGGAAGACTGCATAGTGAACCCCACAGACAGCATCAGTGTTATGAATGTAGCTGATCAGATTGAGATTCTGGAAGTATGACAGCAGAGACAGGCAACAAGCCATAGAAGTGATTGATACATGCTTGTGTGGAAAGCCTGACACACACACAAATACTATTAGCAATAATACCTTTGGCCATATATATATATGTGTGTGTATTGTGCAAAGTTTTAGGATGTTTGTTGTTAAGGGTGTGTTGTGTATGTTGAGAATGAGGCTGTTGGTTTACTGAAAAAGTGCCTTAAAGAAGACAAATACATTTTTGTCATTTTTCCCTAATATCCTGAGCATACGATGGTGACATTCTCATGTTCTGCCAGTCATCCTCATAGCTTCATGAATGCAAATCCTTTTGATACCAGCCTTGACATAACTGCCATAAGCGAGAAAACTCATGGTAGTACATTTTATTTAGCCAAACACATAGCATAAATCAACTAGTCATTAGTCATTTTGGCACTGTTGATCCCAGTGAGAGGTATACTTAAACTGCATGTGCATGTACACTTTTCTTTGGTATTGTCTAAAGCACTTTCTGTTCAGCACAGTCTTTTAACATTTTTTTAGTTAGAAAGATTTGCTGAAAAGAACATAAATCTAACATTATTCAAACTATTTTTCACATCAGCATTTACTATTTTCTTCTCAGTGAAGATCTCCGTTCTCTGCAAGGAAATCAGTTTAAGGTGAACTTTTCAGAGGCCTTTGGTTTTATGCTTTTGATTAACTAGTATAAAAGGGAACATGAAGATTTATCGAGTTACTCAAAACATGATCAGTTGGATGGCCTGTGTAACTTGAAATCATTTGCTTAACATTTGTTTTTTTTAAAAAAAAAGGTCAAAATTGTGAATTATTACAAGGATTTTTTTGTTCTGAGAAATGCACGAGGATCAGTGCAGAAGTTTTAGTTGTGAGGATTTTTTTCCCGCTAGACTTGAGAAACTTACTAAGAGTGGGACAGGCAGACCTGGCATTGTCTAATTAGACGTAATTTATAGAGATTATTGTGTGGATTGGTTGACACTAGCCCTAAAAGTTGTGCGTGTCATCTGTCTGGCCAGGGAACTGGGGTATCTCTTAAAGCTGGTTGCCATTGATTAATGTGTCTATTCTTTATTAAACTTTAGATTTTGTTCACTTATGGTATAAAGAGATCTTTTAAATTGTACATTTAAACATCTTTATCTTTTGTGCAGACTTAGATCCTTGGAAAGTTTAATTCCTTTTCAAACTTTATGGTACATGGGCATAGCTATAGAGCTTTTGCCTTAGTTGCTGGCACATTGTCAAACACAAACAGTAGCTAAATTTGTATACATTTGTATGATGAGTGTCTTTAATGTTCAAGCATTAGCCACTGGGTTTGAGGCATGCTTGGGCCAGTGGCTGTAGGTTAGCAATAAACGTCTACCTGATCTCAGGTTACATGTGGAAGTGGCTGTGCACCGACAGTTTATGCCCCAGACAGTTGAACCACTTCAAGTTCACTGTCTCTGTTGGAATAGGCTTTGGATTTAACCTATTGCTGGGGCTGTCTTTTCATGTAGTGATCTTTTAAACTCGCGTTTCTTGAAAGTTCAGTCGTAAAGTATCCACATGCATTATTTCTTCAGCCGATTAAAACACTAGACAGATAACTGAATTGCTTAGATTACAAGGATGTTGTGCTAGTATATAACTCACGTAATAATTACTATAGCATGTGTAAACAAGCATATGTTGGGTGTGAAAACTTCAGTGAGGACTGAAAGTTTAATATAAGAAATTTAAACTTGAATACTGACTCTTGAAACAGTTATATGCAACTGTTATTCAAGCAGGGACGGTCTGCATATCATTTTAAGTCAGCCATTAGACTACACGTCACAATGCAATTTAGTATTGAAAAAATAAACCCAGCCAGTTTATCAGCTGAGACAGCAAGAGGGGAAAAAATTCTTGGGAAATAAATCTGTTCATGGCCAAATTCTTAGAGAGTTCTTGGAGGTGTACTTTGTAGACAATAAGCTGTGCATGAGTGTCTCTTTGCCACATGCATCTTTGTTTTACTGTTGCCTATGTGCCTTGGGATTCCATGAACTGTTATTTTCTTCTGCTGTGTTGCTGCATTTGGGTCAAATGAATTGGATGAATTGCTGGCAACAATATGAGAAAACACAAGTGGTGGGAACACCTACTGCAGGATATAGGGACACATGAAAGGCAGGGATATAATGAAATCTAATCATTTAAAATGCCGGTGACATTAATCTTGTATATTCTTTATAGCATTTTTATTGTAACTTTGCCTCGTTTTCAGATTGTATTGCATGCTATTGCAAAAAAAGTATTACAAATACAGCCAAGTGTGTTGAGAGAAAGCTCACTGCATTTTTACCTTTCTGAAGGTAATACAAAGAGATTTGTGAACAAGATGTATACATTGTCAAGAGTATTTTACAGTTGTTAACTTTTTTCAAAGTGAGATTTAGCTTTTTATTTCATATACAAAACATGGGTCTGATTCCTGGATTTTGGGTTTTTTTTTTAAAGTGAATCTCTTATTGTTTACTGTTTTGGTCAGAACAGATATACTATACAGTATCATATAATTTGTGTGCCTTATTTCTTTTACCTTTGTTTGAATTCTTTCCTTAGAAGAAAGATGTTTGTTACAGCTGCAAAAAGATCTGTTTCTTTTTTATAAAGTACATAGAGTTTGTGGGCATTTGGAGAAGAGCATGTTAAAAAGCAAGCTTTGTCAGTTTTACAGCATGTTCTGATATGAATTTAGATTTTAAAAAGAGTTGTGTGGTGTATAATTTTAACTGAACACTTTTAGATAAAAACAATATGCAGCTTGTTTTCGTGTATTTGTACTTTTAAATGATTGTCAGTTAGGCGATATCTAATTTTGTGGGTACCTGTATGCTTGGGTGCATGTGCAAATGTTATTGTGCTTTTAGAAGTACTTGTGAAGGATGAAAAACAGTTAAGTCTTGCAAAATTATTTTACTTCTATTCGCTGTGTGGAATTATTTGCAGAATCAGCATTCTTTGGCAGTCATCTTTGTTAAGGCAACAGTGAGATTTCTTGTTTGCTGATTCTATGCTTTCTTTAACATTAACAAAAATTAGCAACTTTTTGATGCATCTTTTCTGTTAAAATGCACTGGTGTATCTCTCGTTATTCTATGTCCTGTCTTCAATAAACAATCAATAATCCCACATGAACTGTTTAAGATGTCATGTTAGTTTGAAAAGTGCTTTGATTTTGTTCTATACTTTGTCAGAACACTGTTATCATCTAATGGGTGAGTGAACAAATTACTGGGAAAATTCCTGTGCATGGTTGGAAAACATATCTGATTGCATGTCTTGAAAATCCTGTCTGGTGAAAAGTTTGGTATAACGTTGGTATAACGATGCAAACACCTAAGGATATTACAACTGTTGCTTATCTACTTGGATAGTACATACCAGTGTTGCCTTATTTGCTTACGCAGTATTCAGGCCATACTATTAAAGGAGATTGAATGACATAATATAGCATTGTGCCTGTGTTGGTGGGAAGAACAATCGGAGTGGATGGTTACTATTATGACCCCCGACCATTAAACCCCTACATTTACTCCCTTTTCACTCTGCTCTTTCCAGCTTCCACCCAAGTTTTGCAGCTAATTGCCTGTTGATGCCCATTTAAAACCATAGAATATATGAACAGTATATATGGGATAGTGGAAATTCTGAAAGGTTCCTGAAAAAGCAAATTAACTGATTTTTTTTTTTTTTGGTAGTCCAGCAATGGCATACTTAACTGAACATGCATACTCACAGTCACTTGACCAAAGGCAAGTAGTATGTCCCCGTGGTTTTATATTTCAAAGTATTTAATAAGAAAAGGACACAAAATATACAAATAGGTCTAAATGCAAAACAGAGGACTGGGATGACAGTATTTTCTTGTTGCAAGACACAGGAATGTCATTCCCCTTGACCCTGTTCCCCCCTCTCCCAAATGAATCCCCAAATGATATTTTTAACCGCTGAAACACACTTCTTTTGGCACTGCCAGCAAGCACAACACGTGTAAGTACCTATCTGTTTCATTTAAGAAAAACTATCGGATGCAGTCATGAATGAACCCATTTCACGAGAAAGATGTATAGTGAAAAATAAGCTATTTTCTTTTTAAACTTGGGTAGCAGGGAGGCAGCTAAGAGCACTCGGTGTTGCTGTAATACTTCTACCTTTATGTCAGGTACATGTACACACATTATGTTCACCTTAAAATTTGGTGGTTGAAAATGAGATCACCATGTGATGATCCTAGTATAGCACTGCATTTTCCCTTCAAAGGATTTGGAGAGCATTGTTGCCGCATAGATTGCACTGACCATAAATATCTTCTGGATGTTGTCCTATAATTACAATCAACATTAGTGGACTTATAACTAAAGAAAACAACTGCAAGTATACATACTTCTTGCTTTACTTTTTTAAATGACTTGGTGTGGATGCCTAGGTAATTAAAGGACGGAATGCCACACATTTTCATGCTCCTGGCGACTATTGTTGATAGCAAAGAAGGGGGTGGATAAATCTGACTGCAGTTGCTTAAAATCTAAAGATAAAGAAAATAAACCTACACAAGTCAAGATGGTCAGCCACAGCATTGTTATTGAAGTGATTCACATTACAATTACAGAAACCCACAAAACCCAATGATAAAATTTGATATTGCTTGGCAAATACTTTTTGTGTAACATGCTTCAGTAAAATTCTGAGGCCATGTCAGTAGGGGAATACTGCCATAACAGGACTCCAGTTTGCAATACGTAACACTGATACCCAAGAAGCATTTTCTTTATTTTTAAGATGCTGAAAATCTCTTCAGGAAATTTGAACAGTTTAGTTCATGACCTCTTGTACTACTGGAAAATGTTCAAAGCACACAACCCCACACTCATGCTGCTGCCTGACAGCTGTGCCAGTTTCAATGCACTGTCAACTATACATCTCTATAAAAGCTCTTAGATGAGATTAAAAGACAAATCCTTTGAGAATCCATATATTTTGTATAGAAATTGTTCACCAACAGTTTAGTAGTCAGGCTTTCTATACTAGGGGAATAAGCTGTGAAAGATGCATTTACTTTTTATGGTTCACTATGCTGCCTATGGAATAAACAACTCAGCTAGCCATGCTAAACATCTGTTTTTCAAATTCGTGAAGATGCTGGAGAGTTGCATCTGTTTGTGGAATCCAGCAAGCTACTCCACACCTTAGGCAGAAGCACCAGGAGACTGCCAGTGATGAACTTCTATGCATAAGGTGTTCATAACACCAGCAGCTGCCATGCAGTAGAAAAAAAGTTGCCAAAAGAGTTTAGGATGTGGGCAGTACACAAATCACTGATACACTTTCACCCCATAGGAAGATGGAGAGTGGAAACATCCAAAGAAAAATCCCAAGGTGACTGCCAAAAATTTCTAATTTTGTTGCTTTTAAAGAGTGGTGACTTTATATCCGGAGGCAAATACATGGAAAATACAGTTTGAAACTTGTCATAAACCAGCGTAAGAAACAACGTTGGTGAAGACATTTCCCCCCAACATACCAAATTGAAAAAAACCACCATCTGATGGAGCAGTTAAGTGATAGAGATGCTCCTCTGATCACAAACAGATCCAATGTCCTTAACAAAGCCTTATTTACTCATTCACCAACTGAAGGAAGCCTGTAAACAAATGGCCACCCAAGTATCTGCATGTTTCAACACATTCCTGTTGGAGGCACTTATGCAGCAGATTCTGACCAACCATAACACTTCAGACAAAACAGGAAAAGGAGAAGACTGCCTTACAGAGGTCTAGACTGAATGCCCACATTTCTTAACAGAATTTTTCTTTTGTTCAACGGCCATTGTTTCTGACTATTCAATAACATTTATACATGAAGCACTTTGTTAAAATATTTTATTACCAGTAGCGATGTCATCTCTACTTCTAAAGAGCTCTCAAATATTGTCAAAAACAAATCTTCGCATCAAACATTTATTTTGAAATCAATGGGTTGTAAAAATCCCTCTTTCTTTTCTTCTAAAATCAATTGTCTAACAGAGACCTGATTACAGATTTACAGAAACTGCTTTCAAGAAAACTCCTCACTTTTGAGATATGCGACATCTGATACTGTTAAAAAATATCACAGGTAATCTATCTCTACAGCATTCTATTTGTCATCTAACTGTCCAATGCATCAAACTGTTAAATTACTGTTTTCTATACTTAAGACGAAGTCTGCTGTACAATCTTATGACTTACTTCTTGCAGTTTTAGGCTTATGGACGTATCTTCAAAATAAGCATATGTGTCCTGCAGGACTTCGGGTTTTCTAAAGAATTCGGGCCAAAAAAAAAACAAAAAACCAAACCAAAACAAAACCCACTTAAACAATGACAGATGCATGGCTATTCTACATTCTGATGCAATTCTCCTCCAGAAGTGCTGAACAAGGAACCCTGTAGGAGGGGACAGATGTGGTCCCTGCGTCTTGCACTATCATGATTTAACATGGAAAAACAAAATTTACAATCAACAAAGCACATTAAAATCTCAGGACTACATTTAGGCAAAACTTGAAATAATCATTACAGAACAAGCAGCAAGAAGTGAAATCGAGCACAAAAGAGTACAATCTAGATGACTTTTTATATAGCACAGGGTCAATGGGACAGGCAGTGGATGACCCGTCAAATGTTGCTGCTTTGGGCTGCTGCCATATGCTCTGGAGACTTACATGCTCAAAGAACAGATGAGTCAAAATATCCTTCATGTTTGTGCATGAGACAAATAATGGTACATGACTCCCCATACGAACAAAGAACTATTTCTGCAAGCACTGAGTGCAGATATAATCAGGAGCTAAAAACACACACAAGTTAAAACTAAAGCTGACATTTAAAAAAAACAACAACAAAAAACAGGCACTAGTTTATACCAAACCTCTCGATTAAATAAAACATTGTCCGTTAGAGATGAAAGTCCTATAAAGTAATGAATAAACATGGCTCTCAAGTGAATGCCTGTACATTTGAATAAAGATGGAATATTTTATGTTCACTACCAGTTTTTGCAAGGGAGTAAATTATAGAGGAGTTCAGCTGAAGGGGGCTGCCCAAAACTGGTTCCACTGGCGAGGTGTTGTTGCGGCCCTATACTCCTCCAGAAGTAACAAGGACTAAACTAAATTATAGATGATGAGTACTTTAAATAAAATTATAATTTTCACTTTTTTTAAATACTGATATTTTGTAGAAGGGGAGGGGTAAGTTCACAGAAGCAATGACCTGTTTACTGTTCAGTTGAACATATATAATAAAAAAAAAAACCAAGTTTATTTAGTGGACAGGCAAAAAACAATGAACCGTAAAGAGTTCAGAAATACACAAAACAGGTAAAATAGACTGTGGCATATAGGTCAGAAAGCCACATTTATAATAATTGTTCTCCTGATAATAATCGTGTTATTTAAATTTAAAATTCATGTTTATCTAGGTCAACAACAGTTCTTATTAAAATAGCAATAGGGAGGAGGATTAAAAAACAACTAGCACAACTTTCAAACACAATAGCACAGCAACTCAAGGAAAGGTTAAAAAAAAAAGTATTCTTGACAAATTTCAAAAAATAAATTGTGTTAAAAAAAGGCAATTGTCACATTCTTAAATGTTCAGAAGTCAAAAGAATGAAGGAGATTTCGACAGAAGATTTTCGCAGCAGAAACCCCCGTGCAAAAAACATCAGAATTTTTCTTCCAAGTGAGCAGTGGGGAAAAAATGGTGCAAACAAGAAATAGTATTTTCAATGAATACGACTTATATTGAAATGGTTATGGTTTTAATAGTGGATGTGCAAAACACTAACCTTACATGCCCTACTCCAGGAGAGAAACCAGTAGCTTAACACATAATTCCCTAGCAACATTAAACTCTTAACACACCTTGAAGCCACATAGCCTTTGGTGGAAAAACACACACACACATCCTTATACCAGTGCTCAGTGAAATGAGAACCAAGCTTTGTGCAATAAAACTACAGACAACAGACACCTATGTATGCATTTCTTGACAAATAAAACTCTCGAAACAGGTTAATACTTTGTTCTATTTCCAATAAATCACAGCACGTTTCTCACACAAAATATGGCAGTAAAGTGGCACATTTTCTTTACCTGAATTTCTCTGCAGTGGGGTTTAAAAACAAAAAAAAAAACTATCAAGAAGCAGGAAAGCAATGCCAAAGTTGATGATCTGTGAAGAGAGAGCTGTCATGACCATAACTGTTACTTTTCTATCCACACAACACAGATCATGGAATTTCTTTTAGGAGAAACACAAATGAGAAAAGGTCTGAGGTGACTCTTGCCAAGCTAGCTCCAATCCAGCAGATTTTGGTCCAAATAATTTCGCCTCCAGAAATCAAGGGCAATAAATTACTTTCAACCTTATGCCTACTTCCACTCAACACACAAGGATCCATTGTGTATCCATGACAGAAACTTAAAGGGGAAAGGGAAAAGATGGAGGCTTCACAGATGAGCTTCGTGTAATCAACCTGGTGCTTGTACCAGAAATAATTACACCTCTGTGGACTCTCCTGTCTTGGATGTGCAATGAATTCAGTTTCATTTAATGCTTGTTCATTTTACAAACTGTATATACACATCTTTGTGTGTTGACAAACTACGTGACATCTCTTGTCTGCGAAACAGACAGAAGAACCAGGTAGTTCTCAGATTGCTTCATTTTGATTTACTGGAGATAAAATGAATGAGCTGCTGATCTGGGCAAAAGCCTCCTTTGGACTGTGATACACAAAATGAGAAATGGCAAACAAAGTATTAAATATGCACTAATGATGATGGGGAGTGACCTTACAAATGCCTTTATGGTGAAGCATTTCAATCTAAAACTTGGTTAAATTGTAAAGATCCTAACTAAACATACAAGCATGTGGAAACAACTTTGAGTAGACCCCAATAAGTCAATGATGTACTACTGAGAAAACTTTATTCACCAAGCAACACATGCACGGGGCAGGGAGAAGTATGGGTCAGAATACTCTAGAACAGATAATAAGGGAAAAAAAATTCACATTTTGAAAGCAAGCTGGAAGCCCTACACTCCCTTGCTTTCAAGCTAGAAAGAAATATGAAGCCAACTATGGATGGGGAAATAAAAGCATACTGATGCTCCTATATTGTTTTTTTAACAGTTAACCATTATTACTACCACCTTCTGGACTTGTGTCTTTGTAATCAGTGTAAGAAATTGCTGAAATGTGAAAAAAACATAACCAACATTATTTTTTTCTGAATGCAGACTGCAACTAAAGGCATTATTTAAGCCAAGATAAATCACGGAGAAAAGATGGTTGCAGACTACTGCTTACATTATTTAGAAACAACGGCCAATTTATCTGGGACAGTTTTCCCCGATTTCAGAGTACCTTCCACTTTATTCTTAGCTCTGCACGCAATCCCTTATAAAGTTTCATGGAACAAAGCCTCCCAACATCCGTTATATCAGCTCTTTCTGGTTTTAAGTTTATAGTCATAGTAGCTTGCAAGTGGTGTTAAACAGCAAACAAAGCAACATGGATGAAAAATTAATTCTTTTTGACGTGATCTGCATATTTAGAAGGATTACAAATGTAGGCTAAGAAGATGGCTTTGGATTGTGCAAGCATGCATTGTGGTTTATGAAATTATCCCGAGCATTGCAACATGCCATGAATCATTTAAAAACATTTCTCAGCATAAATGGTTACTTGTGACAAATGGTGGTATTTCAGATGTCTACTTTGCTTTCAATTTAAAAAGGAAACAATTTCAATTTATCTTCGAAAAGTATATCAGACAAGTACTCATGATATACAACTTGGTGGATGAAGGCAGCAAGCCATGGCAGATTTTTGTCATCAGGCACTGCTTGGTCGCATATTTTGTGGATTGGAAAGCCCTCAGCTAAGTGTCAAGTTAGAAATACAGCTGTCCAGCGATTGAGTTGATTTTATCACCACTGCCACTGCATTAGTCTGTTCCACGAAGACAAGCTTTTATTCCCAGTGAATCTCATTTGAACCAGCCACATTTTGTCCAACTCAAAAAACGAAAAATAAAAGTGTTGTTCTTTTCCAATTTGTACCCATAAAGGAAATACAAAAATCTTTTAATATATATGAAAAGCATGTAAAAAAGAAACTGCTTGCCTTTATGTGAAGAAAATGTATAACTAGCCTATAATTTCCTTATGTTAGAATTCCAGGTCAATTGGCAACCACATTCTGACTTCTAAATAAAACCTAAATAAATGCAGTATAATGACAAAAATAATTGTAGCTTTAATTTGTGGACAGCGTGAGCGCTGGATCACATTTTCATGGAAGTCAATATCTTGCGCACTGCTGGAAAAGTCATTTTCATAAAGCTTGTCACCACTCTGCAAAACTTCCCTCACTGACAAAAAAAATCTTTTTCGGCTGCGATTTCCTTCATTTTTCGCATGTTGGCAAACCTTATATCTGCTAAAGTAAAAAAATTATTTAAACTTAAAAAAAAGGTGGAAAACAGAGCGCTAAGCTCTAGCTCATAAAATGCAGACACATAAAACATCCCTTACAAAGCCCCATGTTCATGACACACTCAGGAGGACTGCATGGCTAATGTCTGGCAACAAAGGCCACAACATGGCAGTGATAAAATAATGGAAATCACATACATTTAAAATTGTGAATGCAATAAAAATAATACCTCAAGTCAGGTGCATCTTCAGCAATAAGTTCAAAAATACAGCAACAGAAAGAGCAACAAAAATAGGACTGAGGAAAACATCTGACATGTTTTTTCCACAATAAAGCAAGTTTGTCTTACACATAACTTTTCAATATTTTCTTACCTGACTTTGCAATGTTGAATTTACCTAAGAAGTGCAGAGTTCTATGAAGAGGAAACAAAAATCCCACTGGCATCCTGATATGTCAACATTTTCATCAATATCACCACAAAACACTAATAATAGACATGAGTTTTGAAAAATGGAGGCCATTTTTTCTTGTTGAAGCTTTAAGGAGTCATTCAAGTCACACAGTCTGAAACGAAACCTGATGATACTATCAGACATGTAGATTTGAATAATCATTAATGCATGAAGATTTGAGTAACAGTACAGTCCTTCTGGCATGCTGTGTTGTAAGGTTATATGTGAGCGAATGTGAGAGACGACGGCATATGTATGCAGGCGAATACACATTACTGACAAGAAAATGATTATATGCTTGCACACGCATGCAAAGCATCCACAACGTGTTGTAACATGATGTGTCACTTGTGTGTCCATTGAGCTGCCAAACAGACTCAGCCTGACAACAGTCCTGAATCCCAAACGCACCTCTTCGGTGCTCACCACACCGTCCAGCTTGGTTCACACCTTGGCACCAGAAGACTAGGCCATACACCAAGCTGCTTCCACAGCTTGCTCGAATAACAGCCATGCACAACACACACTCACACAAGCATGCAGCATGTTGCACACACAAACATGCTTAAGTTCACTGAAGTAAAACTCTGCGACACAATGCCTTCCAAATGAGGCAACACTCAGACATTGCCAAGAGCCAAGACTGGTCCTGCCTCCCTGAGCCTGCCAAGAAAAGGGACACGGAGGTTGCTGACTATCTGGGCTTGGGCAGAGGTGGGAGAGGAGCACCACGACCTGGTGGAGGCAAGCGGATGGGCATTTCCATCTCCACAAAGAGAGAGAAGTGGTCAGATGGTATGTGAGGATGTGGGCAGCCAAGAATCTTGTTCTGCCGGAACCACTCCTCATCGTATGGCCCAAGCATTCCCAAGACATTCAGATGGTCCCTTGAGTAGAAGATGTAGTCAATGATTCCTTTGAAGTCATAGCTGGAAAAAAAAAAGACTTTAATGAAAAATCTGACATGTATACCTCAGAAACTTAAACAAAGCATATCTTATTCTCATCCACAAGCACACATTTTTCTAGAACATACCCAAATAAACCTCAAAGCATACAGTGTACTAGCACTCACACAAGCTAGAAGGAATCTGGAATGTGCAGTTCTCTTTCTTCCATTACAAATCACAGTTAAAATAACAGCCACAAAACATCTGTGCTTATCTTTATCTTCTACCTTTTGGAGAGATTCTATCAGTCAAGTTATTATCCTAAAAAGATCATATGAATAAAGAAGCTATTCAGGAAGCTGACATTGTCAAATCTAAATTTATTAACTTCAAAATAAAAGAAAAAAAATAAAAGAAAAATTGGTAAATGTTGTATAGGCATGAAGGAAATTTGCAGCAAACTACAAGAGGAAGGGATAAAAATATTACTTACGTAAAATTTGTGGCTGGCATGATGTCATTGTAGGCACGTGCAAGCCGGAAGTTGTGGTATATGTGGTCCTTGTCACCATTGCTCATCTTCTTCATACAGTGATCATACTCATTATCTTTAAAATCTTCGTGATTTACAGCAACTCGTCCGTTTGTAAGGAATTCTATCACTCCTAAAAAAAAGTTTATACAGGCAGGCTGCTCTGTCATACATTGTTTACAACTGCTTTCACATAAATTTATAAAATTGAAATCAATAATTAATCTCAAATGCCATGACTTCTTCCTTTGACTATGACCTGATGTATTTATTTACTGCACTGAAAGATGCTTCCTTTCTTGATCTCTGTTTAAAAAAATATCTCTTTATGACCAGCTACACAGGATAAGGCATATTCATATTTACATAAGAACAATCTTGCTAAACTCATCTCTGGTTATTGCATACAATGCTCAAAATCAAACTTTTTTGTGTGAATTATAAAGCTCAAAATACTACCTTTTTCAGTGTCAACAAAAGACAAATGCCAACATCATACCTGAGTCTGGCAGGGAGTTCAGATCACCACAGAAAAGGAAAGGAATTGAGTTGCAGTCATATGGGCCTGGGAAAGGCAGGGTGTACTTTCGAGTGGCTTCTTCTACAAAACGCTGCAGCTCGCACATCAGCATCATGGTCTGGACAAGCTTGACATCACAAAACTCGGGGTCCCAGTGAATGTGGGCTGTGGACACCAGCAGCAGCTGCCGTGTATGAGGCTCAGGAGGCATGCCTGGTACACAGATACAGTATATGAGGCTCAGGGGGCATGCCTAGCACACACATACAACATATGAAGCTGGACCCACACTTTATTTTGTTTTGCCCCCTAACACTCTCCAAAGATGAACGGCAACCAGACTGATGTGCATTGGCTGCAAAGCTATTTAAAAAAAAGTCCTGTTTTTCCACTCATTCACTTCCCACCCCCAAAAAATACTGTAATTCTGCATAAAACATGATTGTGTCAGCTACGATCCTGGAGATTTTCTGTTATTCCTGTGCACAAAAGAAACCCGTATCAGTCTGCAACTCTTCCACTTCAACCTACTCCATAAATATATACAACCGTGACATTTTATCCTCACCCCTCTAGCAGGTGAACTACAGATAGATAAACATGTTTTTGAAATGAACTTGTCCAACCCTTTTTTACTGAGCAGTTTCCTTTTTGTGAGGTATAGTGTGGATAAAGGAACAACTTGCTAAAAAATCCCCTCAAACAATGCTTTGCATGCTTTATTTTGCACTGCATACATTTCAGTGATGAAGCGATCAACAAAATGTACGAGTATTTGCCATGTGCACCCAGGCAAAGTGTTTAACATAGGCTTTGTTACTGCTGCTACTGGCACATCATGTTTATAAGGCTTAAAACAAATGACACCCAAAAGATGTTCTTGTCTAGCACTGGAAGAAAACTGAAGGCATTCAAGACCTAAAGAGCAGTTTCTCATCCACGTTTAGCACACTGTCCTGGAGATGACACGTACCTGTGCCTTCTAATGGTAGCAAGATTTGACCCCCCCCCATTGTCACACACAGTTTCCTGCAACACAAAGCTTGTGCGAACTGAATATACTTACTTTCCTGTCAACACGCACAATCCCACCCCACAATTCATGTTTGTCAGTAAGACATGCAACGAAAAATACAGGCTGCTGTAGGGAGGGGTATATGCTGGAAGAACATAAGAGGTGGTGGTGGTGGTGGTGGTGGTGGTGGTATCTTACCGTTCTCAAATATGGGAGGCTTGGTCTCCAGCAGCGCCACCAGCCCGATGTTGTCTTTGGTCATGACGCGGTTCAGCATGTCGTCCGACCCTGCAGCGTTGGCCATCGCCAGTTGGTTAAACTCCACCAGCTTTTCTTCTAGCAAGCTAAACCTTCACAGGCACATGCATAAAAATGAGTAACAATCAGTAAAAGAACAAATGTGGAGAGATTAGTAAACTATGATCAAGAGTGTCCTGCACATGATCACAACCTCAAAGGCACACGCACATATAAACACTCACACAACACACTCTTGAAAGTACACTACACAGACAAAAGTCACACTTTTTGTTAAAACAAACACACTATAGACACAAAAATCACTTGTCTATAAACAGTATAGTGAAAAAAAATCACACGTCCACACACACACAAAAAAACAAGCTCATTACTTGGCCTTCTTGAAGAAGATGGCGCAGCCGTCAACGTGCTTGCGTTCCTGCTCTGTCATGGTGCGTGCACGAGACTTCGGCGAGAAGATGCCGTCGTAGCCATCCCGCTTCAGTTCCGGCAAGAAGAAGTTAAAGAACTGGTCCGTCTCTACCTCCTGTACGGTAAACACACAAGTACATCCATCATTAGCCACCATCCCGTCGTTATACACACATACGCACCCTGTGCACACCAGCCATGAACTGCAAGCCTGTGACCTTATACCTATGACCTAACATACTGTAGTGTTTTACGAGCTCCAATACACACAAGGCCATATTATTTGTTGCCATGGTTGTCATTGTAGTAGTTAGATTTGTGGTCATGATCTTAGGGCAGCTATGTACAAGTCACGTGATTAGTGACGCAGTTCACCATATTGCATCACGACATGACAGGTAAGGGAATTTAGGATTGTCTATGTCAACAAACATGGAAGCTATGAGAGGTGTCATGGCATGGTGCAATACTGGCCGACTGGCTTAAATAAAGTAACAATTCATGCCGACCTACATAACAAAGTCAGGGTAGTTGGTTGCCATGGATTCAACACGTGTTATCATTGCTAAGTAGTTATTATAGCAGCGAGGTTTCCATAGGCGTCCTATAGACAAGCTCTCTGAGTGCACGGACCGATATGATAACGGCAGTGAAGTATGGACCTGTGTGCCATTAGTGTACCCCTAGAGTAGGGCAGACAGTGAGACAGGGTTTGACAAGCATGGATGGACCTAGCTGGTAAGATGTCACCTGCTTAGGCATGGTTAGTACCTGGATGGGATCGGGTGTAGAAACACTTTTCACCACCACAGTTTAAAATCATGTAGTTAGTTAACCATGAGGCAGGTGTAAGTGTGGGTGTGTAAGGGTGAATAACGGTTAGCATCCGAGGATGAGCAGTGACTCCAGCCACTTTCTCCATCATCACTTGCATTCAACTTATTTCTTGTTAGGGCTTTCTTTTTAGACATTAAATGTGTTAAACGATGGTCGGCCCTTTTTGTTGAAAAAGGCAGAGAAGTGTGCGCGGGCGTGACGCCCGCCCCGCTAGCAACCATTGGAGCACTCATTAAAACATTACACATAGTATGTTCTACGACCTATAGCTCCAGGTCGACCGCCATGTGCAGCTAAGACAGCATGGTAACAAGGCAACGAGCAGGACCTGCCATCCTGCTTTACCGGTTGGCTGGCCCTTTTACGCAAAATAAGCAACTGCTACACATCGCTGGAAGCCAGTTCAGCCCTTGTCAACAGGGGGCCATGTCCAGAAAAAAAAGGGCAAGGGAAGAGGGGGTGGTGTTTTAGGTGGAGTCAGCAAGTAAGACTATATCACCAGGCAGCCAGCCCTGTGAACAGATGCCACATGCAGAAGTGCTGAACCCAGGACAGCCAACTCTCACTAGCAACCTCACGACCCCCATCGTCATGGAGACAAGTCCTTCACAACTGTGCTGCCTGACTTTAGCACCGACCGGAGAACTAGAGTCGATCACGATACAAACATGGAAAAGACCGACAGATGGTGTCATGAGTGGCATGCTGCACAAGCGCATACGAACATTGTTTTGACGGGAACGAAAGTCTGGCTTAAACAACGTTGTCTTATTTAAAACAATTATAGTAGTTTAAAAAGTTCTAAACCCGTTGTGCACCGTGTTTCTAAACAAATGATCAGACACTTAAGACCTAGAAGCATTTGTAGTAATGAGTGGTGCAACTAGCCCACTGGTCTCGCGTCTCATCCACTGTGGCTTTCAACGCGTTCCTTCATTCCAGAGGTGTATGATGGCATGAAAATGGCGCTTGACTTTCCCAACTACACCCACCAAAGCTTTCCCATAGCCGTTGTGAGGAAAGCATTCTGGTGACGATCATCTTTTCGCCTTTGCTAGATAATGTTTGGTGCGACCGAGCACAAAGCGCGATTTAGGGGGTAGGTGATGTGTGGGCTCTCTGACAGCCACCCCTCCTCCGCCATGTCGGCCTGTCATCAACTGCCTGGCGAGTTAGAAGCCAGCATCCCTCCCCCGCCTTAATGCCACCCTCCCCGCTCTCTTTTGCTCATTAAAAAAATATGAGGGGGAGGGGATTAAAGCACTGTCGGGATGAGAGCAGCGCTGATGTTGACGATGCAGGTTACGGTGACGTGGGTAAGGGGAGTGGATCAAAGGGGGGAGTCAGGCAACAGCGACAGTTGCTGCAAGATGTCGTGCCCCTCACATATCGATACCCACGACACTTCTTACACTCTCTTCTGTCGCTCTGCCCCTGGCAATTGATTCTCAGTGAAAAGGTAGCTCATCTCACTGTATGCGTGTGTAGGTCGACCCATCATCCCCCCCAACTCCCTTGAACCTTTGTCTGAAGCCTGTTCCTCTGTCTGTGCCCTGCGTTACATAACGCCGTGATTACCTAGGTGTTGTCGTCGGAGTCGCACAGTTAAAGCAGCGAACAGCCTGGAGTAAAGAAAGCTTACTAGGTAAGTAGGAGCACAGCCAGTGTTAGCCTTCAGCGCCGAACCACCGACACATGGCGGCTGCATGAAGGTTGCAGTGTCCTAATAAAGGTATCGTGACACCGTGACATTTTATTGGCAAATGCATCTGTTCGTTATCTCCAAGCACCTTTCTACCTATAAATAGAAACCAAGACGCCAGGGGATGACGTGACGTACGTAATGAGGTAGTAGCGTGGTCGACCAACGGACGCAGACAATATACGAATAAGGGGGATGCGGGGGTGGAAGCTGGATGTCTGTGTAGCGGGAGGGGAATAGGTGTTGTACGCCCACCCAGCAACTAAGACTATATCACGGCAAGACAGCCAGCCCTATAAACAGATACCACATGCAGAGAAAAAAAAGAGCGTGTCCGAGGCAAAAGCCGAACCCAGGACAGTCAATCTTCGCTACACTGACGACAGTCGCCACCGGACCGCGACAATGTATTTGTGAAAGAGGGAGCCTGGCGCTGTACAAGAAACCCACCAGCGTCTTCTGTCATGTGTGTGTGCTTCTCTCATCCCCTCAGCCCCCTCGCTGATCAGGGTCTGGCTCACCTGTAAGCTGATGATGTCGCCGTTGAGGCTGCGGATGTCGTCCATGATACCCTTTTTGCGGTACTCCCAGTTCAGCGCCCACACCGGGCAGTACCCGTACATCTGCCGCGTGCAGTACTTGTCGCACAGCACGTTGTAGCACAGCACACTGAAGATGGCTGCAACATAAAAGGAACAGGCCCGTGAATCACAACATTCTCACAAGTTTTCATTTTATTTGCTGCAGTTTTCCTTTCTTACTTTAATAATAATTATGCAATTATTTTTAAAAAAACACCCACATTTAGCTGCAGTGTAGCGGGCTCAATGCGCCCATCAGTCTCGACTAAACATCCAAACATCGAGATTCATCTCTGTCACCAAAGGCAGATGTTCGGCTGGCTACCAGAGTGTCTATATGCTAAACATGCCATCCTTAATGAAATACATCATCAATAATGCAGGCCTCTGATAAGATTCGAACGCTAATCAGTCAGGGGAATGTGACCTGCATGTCGACCTGTCAAGCCCCTTGGGCTAGGATTTTCATCCATCCGACCCTTCCCTACCCAGGAAACACACACACGCAAGGGGGAATCCGACAAGGATGGGTCACTCCTCTCTTTCTATACCAGCATCCCGCTTTACACGTGAGGTCCGGACAAGCCCTTTATCCGTTGCGGATTAGGTTATCAGATTCTCTCACCCACCCACTCACACAGCCCCCCAGCGTTTCTCAAGAGTTTCGTCAACGATCTTAACAAGGCCACTTGATTCTATCAATGAGATTATCACCCTTTAGCCCAACCTACCTCTTCAAGCAACAAGGACCTGCGTGCTGCATGCGTATGACAGAGATGTTTTCCTAATTGTCATTACTTGCGACCTCTCTCTGTGTTAGACAATGTCGTGTGCGTGTAGATAAGGCATTGTCTCTTCAAGACCATCAGCCCTCCATTTATTTGGTGGTAGTCCCCATCTCTCTCTTCTCCCGCAAGCTCTGGCTTTAGCGGCAAACGCCCGGATGCAACAGTAATAGAAGGTCATGCTTACAGACATCAAAGAGATCCGAACCTCAGTCCTCCAGATCCTCACTGTCGCGTTTAATTTAACACTTTAATTGATTACGCCCTGTCGAAGTTTGATCATCGCCCCTGTAACAGCATGTAACGTTTCAGGGAGCACGTGAGAGAAGACGGGAAAACCGTTACGAGACCCGGATGCAGGACAAGAATGACCGTCACCAGAGACGTTATACCTCTCTGCCGTCACAAACTGACAGATAGGGCGGATAATCACCCATAAAAGGTCAGTAACCGTGCTCAAGACATTAAAACCGTTTTCCAGTTATCATCAACGTAGCAAGTGAACAGACAGGCTGCGCAGACATGCTGCATGTCTCGGTTTGGCAAGCTTGCTTTACGACAATCAAATAAAACCGTCAAAACGTCGGCAAAAGCAAAAGTCCTATTTGACATTTGTCTGGTCAAGGTGGCTCACCCTGGGAATGGCTGAGTTTTCTAACACCGCGCATGCAGCAGAGTCTACAGCTGGAATATTTGAAAAGAGGACGTTGGGGGGACGGGGAGATAATCAATAATCTTGGGCGTAAAAACGAGATGAATAATGAAGGACTGTTCCCCCGACAGACTGCACAGCGCGGGTCTACAATGTCATTAAGCGGGTTTCATTGTTGCCGGCCTGCCACTCGGTAGGACGCCAGGAGACCAGGCTGCAGACACGGAGCATGGCTAAGGGAGAGCTTTCACTCCCTCTCGCTACTTATTTGCTTAACAACAGTAATGACGCAGTTGCGTTCCTTGCCACCGAGATGCTGGAGTTGCCGTTGTCAACCATTACTGGACACAGTCGTCACCGGCAACATTTTACCTGTTGACACGATGTCCAGAAGGTTGTCCTGTTAAACGATTTTAAATACGGTGTTATTATCTACAGGGTGAGGGGGAGAGAAGAGGTAGAAAGAGAGGTAGTAGGAGCCAGTGTAATTTAAGTGCACGACTGATGTAAATGCCTTCAACATAATCGGCCGGGGGGTGTGGGGCGACATTAAACGGAATGACATAAATATTACATGTCGACCCAAGGGCTTTGTGGGAAGCACGAGCCGAGCTGACGACAACAGTCGGCTTCACTGCGCGGCCATTCATGGATGAGTGCGCACAGGATGGTGCAGGTTGGGTGGTCAATGGAGAACTGCCTGCCATGGGTTTAAAAGCTTTTGATGTGACTGGTAAGCTCAGGGCTGGAAACTTGATCATGTCCAGGTCGGCGCAAAGCACTGTGGGTGGTGATCACCGTAATTAACAGCTGGTCGTCCTGACGATGAGACGCTAAGATCCGGAGTGTACTACACTGCATCATGCTGGTGTCAATGTTATCAGTGTATCTGGGTGGTGTAAATGTTACGGGTGCACTTGTTCCCGTATCGCTTAACCTGGAAAGCAAAAGGTCATGCCTTCAGTCCAGTTTCCTGAAACACGTTCTACGACTCTTGTACATGCGATGTCGACGCCATCTCCTTGTCTAGAAATTCAACCATAAACAAATAACTTCGCCACAAGGTTCCCCGATTCCTCCCTCCCCCAAATTCAAACAAAAGCGAATAATCAGGTTCGATACGTATGTGGGCAACATGCTGTCTCCACCTCTAGTTGACCCAGTTGTTGAACAGATACCTACCACATATACTGCTGGGGTGGAAAGGAAGCAGAGGGGAGTGAGTAGATGGACATTACCCTCTTCAAGCTCAAGAACCCCTACCTCTCCAGCGACCTAAATCTCGTTAACCCTTTTTTAGACAAGCACTAGAACTGTGCGAGCAGTGAACAATCACTTGTCAGTTGGCTGAGACGTCGACCAAACCACATTAGCTAAAAACACTACGGCTCGTACCATACTCTAGCGACATCAACTTAAAATTCAGGGGGGAGGAGAGTTTGGGGGCAGGGGGCAGGTGAGGAACGGGACACTTGAGTATCTGCCAGTGTCAGGGTATTTTTGGCCAAGGTTGTCAAGCCTTCCTGAGGCTGCCTCAGTGAACAATTGCCGTCAGGCCCGTTATGTCTGTTGTAAGTCAGTCTAACTTAATTCTGATGACCGTCCTTCCATCTTCACAACTCAATTTTCTTTTCATTTTAAGCCGCCAACAGCTGCCGCATGTACACGCGCAAGGACACGTGAGAAATAACGTCACTACCGCCTCGCACCCGACGACGTCATCCTTTGCGTCATACGAGCCCACGACAGCGCCCACCCAACCCCACTGCGCGCACCACGTCCGGTCTCAGCCGTCGCCTCAGCTTCCAAGAAAGCCCTGGGGACAGATGAGGAGGAGGAGACGGAGACAAAAGCGGGAGTGGACAGGGGAGGTCCTGGCCAGCAGGGAGGTGACAGGTCGCGGGGTGCGAGGGGAAGTGTGCTGAGAGGCGGTTCGTGAGGATGCGTGGTGCTGTGCACCTGCCACTTTGTCCACACGTCAACACGCGGGAAAGACAATTATTAATTTGTTTACCTGCAAAGCTAATCAGCACTTTTTATGTTGGGGAGGGGAGACAGGGTGGCTATGTTCAGAGTGTGGTTGTCTCCGCTGTTTTCTCTCGCACAACTGCCAGGGTTAATGTGGGCGTGCAAGGAGACGCAAGAACTCTGAACTCTTCAACTATCTCAAGCATCCCTCCCCCCCTCCCCACCTACACGGAAGTTCTGTAGTTCTACTTTCTACAAACGGCATCCCCGATATCCGCCATCTCTCCTTGCTAATGAAGCACGTGTTGACACGCAACGCTGCACTTCCAGGAAACTGGCGCTTGGCACAGAGAGTGGAGTGAGACAGGGTGACAAGTGCTTACCATGCACATCCCGCCACTCAGCCAGCCACAACCACCAGACAACACAAGAGAGCATCTTGAGCCAGCCAGAAAACCAGACAGACAACAAAAAAAACATCCTCTGACTGATGCTATGCAGACACACTCTCCTCCATACTTTTCCAGCCAGACATGCGAATAAAACCATTTCCACTCCCAATGGCCGAAAACAGGAACAGGAAAGAATGAATGACAAACGTGTGAAAAAAGGGGATAGGAGAATAGAGGAGAGGCAAATCGGGAGTGAGGGACGAGCAAAGGAGGGTGTTTTCGTCGCGCACCATTACGATTTCCCATGACAGAAGCCACAAAGATAATCGAAAGGTGTTTTATCAATTTGCCGAGGCAGGTGTCAAGCCAGCCAACAACGTCGGCTTCCTCTTCCTCGCCAAATCTGTGGGCCACTGCGATCGTGTAAACACTGGACCGCACCGCCAGCCGAGTGGTTCTCTTTTCTACATTCTTTCCATCCCCGTCTTGTCGGGACCTGCGCCGTCCTCCTCTCAATTCGCCGACCTGCTAGCTTCAAGTCTTCACCTACTTGCCAGGCCACAAAGGACACGGTCTGCTCCAACCCTCAAGGTTAGCAACAAGAAACACAAGCAACAAAGGTTAAACAAAATCTGGTGGTGGCTGTGAGACAGAAAACCGTAGTGACCTTTATGCTGCAGTCACGTGACTCGCACAATGCCCTATAAGCCGTCCACACTCAGAAGGTCGCCGTAACCAAGGACAGTCATTCACGATGTAATGGAGGTGGGCTGGGATGGGTGGGGCGGTAGATGAGAACAAAGTTCGCCGTAAAACACTACGTCAACGACACTCCAACCGGCACTAAGCCGCGAGCTGGCCACTTGGGAAGCTTCCTGCTTGCTCTGCACATTCCCTTCACCGATTATTCCTGCTCCACATGCTCTCGACATCGCATCTTGTTCTCCATCCAGTTACACCACAAATCTGACAACTGCAACACAAACTTTATATCGCACAGACACAAATGTTTCCTTCCAAGATACCACCACCCCTCACTTCACCTCAACCCTAACAGAAGAGATTGTCCAACGCGCACCTGCAAACTGTGCAATCTCCAAGAAAAAAGGAAACAAAGCCAAGAAAAGCTGAAGACCTTTGACTTTAAAACCTCAACTGGCAGAAAAGCGAAATCTGCTGCTGGTATATCGATGCAAAATGTTGCCATGAAGCCAATTTATACTCCTACGCCACTTTAAGTCCATAACAAAGATAATTTAATGTGATCCGTTAATCTTCAAGTAATATGCATTAGAAACATCTGGCCTTTGTGGTAGCATCAAAGGAGAAACAAATAAAAGTGGAAAGTCAACAGTTCGTTGACTTGGCCTCATTCTTATCTTTTAATTCTGCACTTGCAACTGTTGTTTGTAGACCAGCCAAAGGTCTCGAGCACTCTACTCCTGTGAAATGCCGCCAGACATTCTGCAATCAATGGCGACTCACGATCCACACAGCGGTCGCCTTTTATCTCCCGGGGGACCGGACAAGACGACTGTTGGGCAAGAGAGCTATCTACTTATTTCACCGACTTATTTTAACTGGTGGCGTGTTTATTGTATTGACATACTTCACTATCGCACTGTTTACTTCACTAGCCTGCTTTAGCTACCACAATATATTATGTTGGGCAGTGCGTTCAGTTCCATCCAAGGTTTCTTGCCACGAGGCTGATTTGACATCTTCTGGCGACTCCTCGCCGTCGGGAGGGACCTGAGAAGGGTAACGGAGGCGGACACCGGAGGGCAACCCAGGGAAGAAAAAAAAAACAAACTGAGCGGCAGTCAAGTGAACACGAGGTGTTACATCAAAAGAGTTATTGCCTGTGTCTCGGAGACGAGATCCGACCCAAGGACACTAGATATTTCATCGTAGCGAGTTTCGACCATTGCAGGAATCTGTAGAAACTAAATTTTTGTCTTCAGCCTTGCGTTTGCCTACAGGCCGCAACTAGAAATTAAAAAAAAACCAAACTTTTCTCTCTCTAGCTAAGCAATTCATTGTATGAGACTCATTCTATAACTAGAGACAGCAACTCCTTAAAACCTGAGTAGTTCATTTATATTCTGTTTCAAAGCTACTATCCAATTAATTTTACATACACAACTCGATCCTACAGCTATAGAAAGCATTCTAACTACACAATTTAATCCTGTAATTATAGAATTAAATACGTAGCTAGGCTCATTTAAAAAGTTGTGTGGAGATGCGACAGGTTCAGCCAATCAGCAACCTCCTTACACCAGGGACATCGGTGCTTGACGACGCGTTCACTGAGTTTCTACACTTCTCTGGCGCTCGTTCTTTCTGTCTTTTTCCTGGAGAAAGACCGCTCGAGCAAACCGTAGGATGATGGGAAGACCTTAGCACAAAAATGACCGGGCTGAAGCTGTTTTATTACTGGAGCGTGCGCACGCTCTGAGCAAGCACGTAACTGTGGCGTAGGAAGATGCTCGAGCTTTTTTGGAGGGATAGAGGAAGAGGGGTAGGGTAGGGTAGAAACTTCAAGCTGACAGTGAACGACGTTGATGTTTTTACCTCCGCAGTATCGGCTGCCTCCTCCCCAATTGCCCCCTCCACCTGGTCCCTACCCCACTGCACAACACGTCATCTATACTTGACAAGCCGACATTTCGTGGAGATAATTCTGTGGAATGTACAGGACGGTATTGCACCGCTGATGACATACCTGTATATACTGTATTTCTATAACAAATAATATACAGCCAGAGAGAGAAAATTATAAAAATTCCTTTCCTGGGAACCACCCCTCTCTTATCATCCACACACCCACCCACAACCTGTAAGCTCTGTGGGACACGTGAGGCGAAATGAGGGCAGGGAGGACTGGTGCCATCGACCTCCCTCGTCCCCCATGCAGCAAGGCGTGCGACGGGTCGAAGCGTGACAAATGTCTTGTGGCCGCCATCTCGCGAGACCCAATTACATCACACGGCCCGCCTGCCAACACCTCTCCCACGTCACCTGCTCCCATTATGTAATTAGCAAGCGGTCGCCGACTGTGACGGAGGTAGTGGGGATGGTGGGGGATGGTGGTTGAGCTCAGCATCTCTCCCATCCCTACCCTTGACCCCTCAAGACCGTGGAGATAAAATTAACGATCCATTACCGTCTGTACCACCAGTTCTAAAGTTGCCAATGCTAATTTGATTTGCGAACACAAATGATGCACGAACACATGAAGTAGATTTAGGAGAAAACAAAACAAATAAAAAAAAGTTAGCGACAAGCCAAAAACTTGCAAGAGTTGACCACAATCAACAAGCCGTCTACAACCTTGGAACTTTTTTTTTAGGGTTGGGTGGGAGAAGTGCTTTCTGAGTAAGGCGATTTCACACTGTGACAGCGTATGGGGGAATGGGAACTGAGGAAAGAGTAGGATGAGGAGGAAGGAGAAAGATGCTGCAACAGTCGGTTACTGTAGGTGGTCCCCTCTTCCATTTGTAGCTCCCTGCTGCTGGGTCCAGAATGTCTGCCAAGTCCACAGTGGTAGTGTTCAATGCCTGCTGCCAGATCCCTATGTTGCATTGTTCTTATTTTCTAGCAAGGGATTTTGTTTGTGGTTTGTTGCTAATCTGTATTGTTTGTTGTAGATATACTTCAGACATTTGTGTATATATTTACTTACTCTACCTTGCGAAAATTATGCTTGGAATTTTGGTTATGGGTTTTGAGGCGCTTATATTTACTATTTTGGGGAAATTAATGGTTAGGCAAGGGTAGTGGCATTTTTCCTTACGAAGGGCGTTTATATATTTCATAGTTATTTATTAGCAGAATGTGGTCTATTTTTTCAAGTGTAATGAGACAGCTATTTGTGTGAGTTCATATTTGCTTATGATCTTTCCATATTTTTTTCTTTCTTCTTTTTCATTACGCTCTAACAGCAACTAATGTTTTAAGTCTGTCTCTACATGTGATTGTAAGAGAATGTTTATAAATATTAAAATATTCTCCATTAAGTTTTATTCTACTGTTAATGAGTATCTATTTGATTTGTAGCAACAGCAGTCTTGCTAGGCTGATCATCAAGCTTGTTCATCTTTTTGGTAGCCTCATCCATCTAAAATGCAATTTCCCTCCTCCCCTTTCTGATTGAAAAACCTGCATGCAGACAGCTTTTAAGACAAAAAGCAGCCGCATGCTGTTTATTCATTTAGTACTCCCTGGGTTTCATTAAACAATCCTTTTCTCCATCACAGCAGAAATTAAGGTCTACCTCCCAAACACAGCCCACGGCTAAAGAACACTCGGCTTTGTCACAGCACACAATGGAAAATGCAAACAAGCTGAGGATGACAATTGCGACTTTGTCATCCCAGAATATAAGCAAAAGCAGCCTGGCTGCAGGGAGGAAGAAAGTAATTCTCGACAGCTGTGTGCACTCAAATCATCAATGCCGCCGCTGTTGCCGCTGCTGTTTGGGCCAATCAGTAAGAAAATGTTTCCCACTCCTATATACGCTAAAGTGTAAATAAGCAAGCACACACATGCATGCACATACAAATACATCAGTTTAATGCTCCGAACAAGACATCTAAGTGCATGTAGTAGCCCTATATAAATAAGCAAATCACCCTGTTCCCCTGCCTCATTCCACCATAACATTTCTACGCAAACTGACCTAGTATTTTATGCCTCACCTTAAGACCCACAAGAGAGAATTAATTGCAGCTGGCACTTACTGATCCTGAATATCTCTGCACCAATACGGTCATTATCAACAGTCACACTAAGCACAATCCATGTAATCTGTCCATTACACAATCTTCATAAAGATGTCAGCACTGGCTTTTTTGCATAATCAAGTGTCTGATGGCTGTGAAATTACACTTATTATGCAGGCTGCTATTTTCTCCCAGCAGTAATCTCCTGTTAATCACTGCAATGGATTTCAGTCAAAAGGAATGTTGCAATTAAATGCCGCAGTAACTGCATGCGAAGAGAAACATTTGGGACTGACCTGAAGGACGTTTTGTGTCTGGTTGGGATGCCACAATCCACTGTCTCTGAGGAGGCGCTGTTGTTGTGACTGCAAAAACACAACCAAAATGTCTGTAATTAGCACAAACGAACAAAGAAGTTACATGCAATTTTAAAATGAAACATGCTCACAAATAATATGCAATAAACACATGTTAATGTGTAAGAAGACAAATGTGTAAATGAAAGATAGAAAAAGGGTACAATAATGACAAAGTAAGAAAAGATGTTTACATGCAAGCAGCGTGCAGCTCACTCGTGTGGAAGTGGCAGGTAACAAGGACTGTGTGCATCCATGCAAATGTATCTGTCTAGCGCAGGATATCACTCTGTTTTTATTAACTAGCCTAACACGAACAACAACAGTTTAGCCGTGCCAGAGGTATAACTGAATAATAATATGTCTACAGGCAGTTACTGATGCTTGCATTATTTGAGATACGACACCTTCACAGTGCTAGCTGTCAAAGAAATAACACACTGGCTGACATCGCATGCATGCCTTCATCCTAGATATGTTGTTTATGATGCACAGTGTGAGGTTTCTGTTAAAAACGTGCCACTGCCGCTCCCAGAAACAAGCTGAGATGCCAACTGCTGCTTACTTCTCACCACACAACGACGATAAGCACGTACTAGCTGTCATAGCCACCCATGGGAACTTTTAACGGAAAAGAGAGGAGGGACAGCGTGTTACCTGCAACTAGCAACTCGGAACACGCGCAGGAAAAATTGTCGGGGCTAAGCCGGACATGCAAGCAGGTCCCCCATGTTGAGAAAGAACCGCATGCCCGAGACGGCGACTGAGCCCCACGACACCCGATCTTTGCTGCGCCTCGCTGTTGCCTCGTTTTAGGGAGGAAGAAAAGCGTGAAAACTGGGAGGTAAGGGGATGGGGTCTGCGAGTAATGATAAACAGTAGAAGATGGAGTGGCTGGAGGTTCTGTAAGGACACAACACACCTACGAGAATGTAGCGGGGGAGTGGCCTACGGGTGCTGAATGTGATGTTAAGGGCCTGCGATGAGGCACATGGTGATGTTCTTTGGTGTAGATGACACGCCAGTGAGCCAGTCGACGAATAGGTTTGCAGGTGAGCATTACAACACTACAGGATAAGGTCGGGCAAAGTCACTGAGACACTCGCTGTCTACGGGGCAGGATCAGGGGACAAGATACTGGCGGAGGACGATGATGCTGTCACTGTGTGAGCGCGCGCATGAAAGTGGGATCAAAGGAAGGGATGCTTGAAACCACAACTTTTATCTATAGCCATTAACAAAAACTTACACGTATAAAGACAGCAAATAACATCCCACAGCACACCCACACAACGTTTCTACACAAAACTTTCGGTCTACTACCCTCCCCCCCACTTCCACACAAGCATACTCCCCCCTAATATCGGCAATACAAAACCTAGAACACCTCTTTAACTTGGCAGCAACTGAGGAAATGGCTCTAGACAGACAAACCCGAAAGGAAGACTACACCATTTCTGGGTGACAGCAACAGGTAACTACTACTCGCCTCCGTGGGTACGCTAACACACAGGGAGGGGGTGATGTGACAGGGCTGTAGCTACAAAAACAGGGAATGAGGAGTGCACACAGCAGGTTACATCCTCACATCTGGGGAACGGCAAGGTGTGGGTGGAGCCCAGCCTACATGTTGCTCAAACACCAAGAGCCTCCAGGCGTCTTCTTCAAGGACGAAGTTGATCAACTTCTGTTTCTCATCATGGCAATGTCTTGATCGTTTGTCATAGTCTGTGTCACCACAGCAAGCTGTAATGTTCTGTTTTACCCGTTATTGTTTGCTGCTTGGGCTTACAACAAAATAAAGAAATGAACTGGGTTGAAAGGGTGGGTTGGTGGGGCTGCTGACACCACCAGGAAAGGTGGGGCGCGGTCGACGCACGCTGCTGTCTTACAAATTGCGACTTTACAGTTCGCTCACGTCGCTGGAAAAAAAAACAACACTGGGACAAAGATCGCAAAAGGTAATCTTCTTTTAAAATACGCCATCTGCCACTTTCACACAGTCGTATGAGCTGGCACTTTTAATTCCCAACTCCCCACACCCCAAACAATAGGTGCACCGAGAAATGGAGATATATAGGACAGAAGGCGTGTGTTCGTGGACGATATTTGTAAGTGAGATAAGGGGTGTGTACGCGTGGAGCAAGGGGTGGGGTGGGTGGGAGAGAGGGGTAGAAGCTGTTTACTATACATAGCTAACCTATCATGCGACAACACCTGCACTGTACAGCAGAAGTTCTATAATGACAGAACGGTGACTAGAGCAGCCAGGTATCAAGGTGCGGGTTCTAGGAGATGGCAGGCATGCAGCGGTCCGGTGCTCACGAGCCAGGTGTGCTCGCCCAGGTGGCAGCACCAGTTCTGCTAGCCAATGCGTGTCTGGGATCTCCACACACACACATACACCACGTCTCGCTATATGACCCGTGTCAACCACTTGCTTGACCCGCACAACAGCAACTGGGACCTACTCTACTGCTTCTCGACCTCCCTCCATCCTGTCTGGCATAACTGCAGCTGATCACGCAACGAAAGAATGCAATTCAATGTTGGTTTTTTCCTCTTCTTCTTTCTCTCTCTCACACACGAGCGATTCAATATTCTTCTCTTTCTCTTTTCTCACACACCATCCACAAAGAGATGGGTATAGGGCGTTAGGAGATGGAGGTGGTCTCCTCCCGGGCAACAGAATGTTCCCCCTCCCCCTATTATCTCCCCGCCAGTCGATTTCATCAAAAATGTCCTCGCCAGACCTGCTCACGACTTCACCACAGGCGTTGCCCGATGACTTGCTGACAACTACATCCCACTCCAAAAAATACGGTCCCCATCCCTCCCCACTGCAACACAATTCATCATCGCACACATCCACTGACACGACGCGTAGTGCTGGTGGTGGCGGCTGCATGCAGCAACAAGTGAACATCAACAAGGCCATAAAAACACTGTCAAAACCTAGAGCCGTAACGATGTCGTGTCTATCACCACCACAGCATCCGTCTTCCAACGGCACAGTCGGTAATGTTGTCGACCTGACGGAGTCAACAATATTGACAAGATAAATAACCACGGCACCACGACCGCATTATCCAAATGACATCTTGATTACACGGCAAGCAGACACCTCGGTGCCGGTTGTCTAAGAGCAATTCTATTAATTGCCGTAGAAAACATTCGCCATCCTCTCCCCCAAAAAATTCAACCAAATTAACCGTTAGGAATGTTTCTGTTCCAAAAAGGATAAAAAAAAAACCCATAGCATTATCTATCCCCCGCTTATCACAAGCCTGATGCAATGTTTGTTTACAAGAACAGTAAAAGATGGGCTCTCAGCGTATGCACGTGCGTCAGTTTGTGTCTGAGCGTGCGTGCGCGCTTTGATGTACAGGGCCGTCCTGACCATGTACATCATGGTGTACAATTCTTGTTGCACTGTAATTCTTCACACCGGACTCGTACTCACACAAGGTCACATTCTTGTGTAGGTTGCGCCGATCTGAATAACGCAGTTCCTTGTGCACGATAACGCACGCACACACAATGTACTTGCACTTGGACTGTGCACTTCCATCATCAAAAACCCCGCCCTCACCGCCACCCCACCCTCACTACCACCCCACCCTCACCACCACCCCACCCTCACTACCACCCCACCGTCCTGTCGGTGTTACAGACACAGCACAAGTATTTGTAACAAGCTCAAGCAACACCAAGTGTTGACATGTCGCTTGTTTGTTGACTTCGCGTAGAGCGATTACCTGCTGGCGGTAACCTTACTGCCCTATAAAGCTACAGACGACGAGTTCGCTTGTCCGGGTATTAACGGGTATTACAGCGTAATTCAACGGGTATTACAGATTAATTCAACGGTTATTACAGAGTAATTCTCCCCGCGATAGATCTGATCTACAATGGGGTTCGAGAATCGCAAGACGATAACAGTCGATGACCAAAGCCTCGCACCCGGGACTAACATTAGCAGCTCCGGCCATGCTATCATCAACCTCCACCTGCAGGCCTCCAACACCTCCGTGCTTATGTAAACAAATGCAGCACAACGCACCTGCACGGACCCGGGTGATGGAGGGAGGAGGGGGCAGAGGAGTATGTTTCTGTCGTTAGAGGGTAGATTAGGTCCGTCTGTCAACAGGCGCAATCCGTTTAGACCCGTTCAGTCACAGCGCGCGATCGAAAGCAGCCAGCAATGATCATTGACTACCTCGGCGGGGCAAAAGTCGGGGTATTAGACTCGTGGCAAGACCGCAGATAAAACCCTCCTTTGTCCACATGTTGTCGCGGGGTTTTAGACGGGGGAGTGGGTGAAGGGTGTGTGTGTTGGGGACAGCAATGAAACAGGTGGAAGGTATGGCCGATTCCTCCCTCCCACCATCATCAACAGAGCGCTCAAAAAGGCAGGTAATCGTATGACTGGGTAATTGAGTTGAAAGGTCAGATTTGGTCAATGCCGCGGGTAAAGATTAATTTACCCAGCCCGGGCTGTGCTCTTTCCATCCTCTGTCGAGTTGTCAAATTACCCAACACCCAGTCCAAACGCGGCCCCACAAGGGAGGGGGTGAAAGCAGGGTGTGTGTGCGTGGAGGGGCCGGCAACTTTATCCATGATTTCGACAGCCGCGGGTAAAAGTGCGGGAGGGAGGATGACAAAGCTGTCAACAACTATCTGTATACATCCGTTAGTGCAACAGGCTTCGCTGAAAGAAATTAGTGCACGAGCGGTTAAAACTTTGCACTCCTAAAACGAGTCACGTGACTCCACCTCCTCTCCCACCCCTAACTTCGCTACCTTCCCGAGTGCGCGTTCGTGCGTGACTGTCAACGGGTGTGCACTGGTGCTTGTCTAGGCAAGGGCTGCACCACAAGAAGTAGAACAACTTTTTTTGTGGGGAGAGGGGGGGGGGACGTCGATGATGTTTACAAGAAATTCTACCCCCTAAAAACTATATCGCACTGATGGGTGTGAGGCGGGGGGGGGGGAGTGATAGGTAGAGGTCGGGTACATGGGGTACTTAGCCGGGTGGGCCAGATATACTCACACTTCTTGAGCTCGTGGGGTGGCACCATGGCGATCTTGGGCAAGGCAGCCTCGCTGAAAAGCGTCAGCGGCATGGGCAGGCTGTATATGGCGGAGCCCGCGAAGGTGGAGTAGTACGCGGAGTACAGGGATGACGACGCGGCTGCGGCGGCGGCAGCGGCAGCGGCGCAGAAGGCGGGCGACAGCATGGCGGCTGAAGTGGCCATAGTGGCACGGGCCACCTCGTCCTGCATCAGGCTGTGGTGATAGTATACGGAGATGGACACGTCGGTGCCCGTCAGGTCCAGGTACACACTGTCAGCGAAAGGGTTGTCCCCTCGTTGCTCGCGACTGTTGCGCCGCCCCGCCTGCGACACGTCAATGTCCCACAGTTGCCGCGCGCCTTTGCTGTATGGCCAGCCGCTTTCCTTGCCGCTTGACGAAAATAATGAGGACGACGATGAAGCTAGACTGAGACAGGTCGTTGTGGTGGTAGTGTTGGTGATGTTAGTGCTGCCACGCTCAACCTCGGAAGACCTGTCCTCCGAGGTGACATCGTCCGCTGTCGCAGGGGCAAAAACACAACCCTCGGAGTCTGCACCTTCCGCTAACACTCCGCCTGGGTCTCTTTCGTTGTTGTTGTTATTAGAAGAATGTTTTTTGCTTCTGTGTTTCGATGAGGTCGAGTCCGGCCGCGTGGCCCTAGGGGCAACTAACGTATCTAGATAGCATCCTTCGTACTGGTAAATCTGGTGTGTGTACCACGCTGACAGGCACTCGGGGCACTCGGAGGGGGCGCAGTCGTAGCGGTACAGTGGGAAGCCCGTGGTGTACTCGGCAAGGCGCTGCAGCTCCTCGGGTGTGAACTCCACCCCCGCACTCTCTTCCACCACCAGACTGTCGGAGTCCGACAATGCATCCGAGCTGGAGGTGATGGAAGACTTGTCTGACAACACGGAGTCCGAGTCCTCCAACGTCTCCGCTGTGCTCTTTTTTTCGGTCTCATAGAGATCATTGCAAATGACATCCACGTTGTCGCACTCCCCGATGTTGCGCTGCGGCGGATGCGGCTGCGAGCCTAGACCTATGTCGTGCAGGCTCACGGCATTGTTCAGCAGGTGCGACAGTTTGGAGCAGATAGAGTTCTGACTCAAGTTGGACTCGACCAGACCACTCGAAGACGGGTCCTTCCGGTGCGCCTTCTCGATAACGGAGATGAGCGCCGTCAGGTTCTTCTTGGACTTCTCGCGCCGCTGACGGGACAGCGACAGCTGGTGGTGAGGGTGCGAACGACTCGGGGGTACACGCGGCGCTTGTTGCGGCACGAATTCTGGGATGCTGGAGACGTCCCCGAAGACCTCTTGCGTGACGTCATCGTCAGTGGAGCGTGCCGACACGTCCGAGTCGGTGTCAAAGCTGCGCTGGCGCTGCTGCAGGACCGAGCGCAGGGTGTCTTTGAGATGGATGACGATGGGGGTGTTGGATTTGGCCTGCTTGCGCCGTCCTTGCTTGCCCCCGCGGCCCCCTAGCTTGTGGCTTGGACGGGGTCCGTGCGCGGACCCTCCACTCCCACCACCGCCTCCCCCTCCTCCTCCCGCTCCCCCCGAGCGCTCCTTCTGGCAGTTCAGGCAGGCGCTCATGCCCTGCAGGCGGCGCGCAAAGTTCTCCTCGCTGACCACCTCTAGGTTTGCGCTGGCGCTTACCACCTGCCTTTTGACAGGCCGCGCCATGTCCTCCTCTTGCGACTTGCCCATGGTCTTCTCGCTCTCGTCGCTCACACGAGAAACATTGCACCTCGCGCTCCCAATCCTGTCGTCTGGCCCTCTCACGTCCGACTGATGGCACGACCGCAGCCAACTGCCAAATTCATCTCGTGTTTCTCGCCTCCCTCCCTCTTTTCCTCTCTCTCTCTCAGTGCTTATTCAAATTAGCGTTCCCGGGAACAAGTGCTGGGCGCCAAATCACGTGCGTTCGTTCAGCACAGACAAAAGCACGCGCGCGCGGACGAGACCTGCTCGCTGAATGGCGTCCCTCGGTCACTCAGCGGAAAGGTTTCCCTAGCCCCCACCTGCCCCCAAACAGGTTTGTGTCGAAGAGGGCAGGCTCCTGTTGCTTCAGGGGGGGGGGGGAGATACACAGCTTAACAAGCACGCGACAGACGAACTTCGGAACTGTCAGCAAACAGCTGCAAGCAAATCCGTCTTTGGCACACTCCTGTCACACAGACACTTCTCACCTGTCCCACATAGTGCACTGGCTGTGATTCGCGCTAGGCGAGGGCTTTATCGTCTTCCTGGCTGCCCAGTACTGGTGACGTGTGCTCTCAACGGAGCAGAACTGTGATGAGCCGTGCTGTGTGACCACACAGTGCCCGCTTCCTGTTGCTCCTTTGTTCCCCACGACCGCGGGGGTGGGTGCCCTTGTGAGTTTGCTCTTGACTGCCAGGTGATGTAATACAGGCTTCCTCTCTCTCTCTGTACTTCTGGCCACACCTGGCGCACTGAGCCTGACGTGTACTCTTCCAAGACAAAAGCGAAGCAGATGAGCAGTTTCGTTTATACAACCGTTGTATACTTGTGTAAGCTTGCAAGTCCCGCGAAACAAAGCTTATCTTCAGCCAGTCTCAAAACCCGACAATTTTATAAACCGCTGGCATACAACCTCCGTCCGCCCAAAAGGCAAGTCGGTCAGAAAAAAAAACCCAAAACAATCTGGTTAAAAACAAACTTGCCTGTTATTGGTCGCGACAGGAGGAAACTGGGCCAAACAACGGCGTCCACTGCAAGCTTATCGGGACAAAGATGGAGTAGATGATGAAGGGGTAAACAATAACAAAGAGTGCAGCTGGTCCTAGGACGGGAGGGTGAGGGGTAATCCTGCGTAGTGCGTTGGAAGCACGTGCTTGTTCGATCAATAAACAAGCTTACACGTGTCTGCCACAGGCGTACGCGCACCAACAACACACCACGCGCTCACAAAGCAAATACAAAAAGGGGTTTCCCGCCCTACACACAAATGTCTACGCCAGGTAAAAGGTCAGTCGCTCTTTTCACCTCCAACAGAGGAGGGGGTATTCCCGCTTGCTTCTAATATCTTCCAAGTCAACCACACTCAAAAAAAGAGGAAAACTACCTTACCAGTCGATGAACATAGCACAATTCAACACAACATACGAGATCTCTATAAAGTCTCGACAGCTAAGTAAGAATCCTGTTCGTTCTTGTTGAAAACGATATCTGAACACTTTTAACTCCTTTGTCGCGCGAGATGAGGAAATCTTCGTGTGTCCACCCGCGAACACGTGGAGGGATTGGTGCAGACGAACAGCAGTGACGTGTGGTGTACAGACAGGAACACCTGGTCTGTGTCTCTACCTACCCCCCTTGACTGCTCCCCTCTCCAGCCTCAAGTACCGCCAGGCGTGCCGCGGCTCACCGCTCTGGCAAGCGACACAACAAAAGGACGAGAGGAGCTTTGTTACCGCCAGGGCGTGCCCTCGCAGGACGGACAGATACTCGCATCCACTGGCTCCACAAACAACCAGCCCCGAGATTCCTGTAATCAGGGCAAAGGCCTTGTTATCGTGGTGGGGGCCGAGTCTCTCCCAAGCCGTGGATACGGTTGGTGTGGTAACAATAGAAGTAGTAGTCCCGACACGATGTCAGCCCCTCGGCGTGTGTCTGGCTGGCCTAGTTGTTGTAGTAGTAGCTGTGGTTGTTACACGATGTCTGATGTGCTCTCTCCACACCTCGCCACAGAATGGTCTCTCGTGAAGGCATGTAAGAAGCGTGTCCTCACTGACCACTGGCTGGAAGTCGGGAAAACGCGAACAACGCGCATCAACACCTCTCTGATCTTAAAACGAAAGTGGAGTCAAGGATGAGGCGACGATGAAAGGCGCAGATGTCAGCCACGTGATCTTTAGCTCCTGATGTATCCAGGTTCAGAGTTGAGCATCTAACAACACACACACGCGCGCGCGCCACAGGTCAACAATCAGACGGCGACAGGTTGCACACGCTGTACGACTTCCCGCGCCTACAACACGTCGCTGCTTGAACTCTTCTCGCCTCAACGTTCACGACCGTCAACAAGAGACCAAGGGGAGGCTGTCCTACAAACAAGCCTTGGGTTGGCGACGGGAAAACACATACAGTGACTAAGCCTCGCTGGCTCACAGGCAGGCTGTGACGAAGAAGCCACCAGAGACGACGAAGTCGACAGGTTACCAACCCCGGTGTTACGTGTGGCGTCGCGCTCTTGACGCCGATAACTGCGTCGCCAGTAATGAGAGGGCGCTCCACCTTGCTCTCGACACCCACCCCACCCTTCTGCCTCTCCCCCTTCCCTTCACCTGGCGGGCCGTAAAGTGAACGAGCCGGCTGGCGACGAACCAAGGGCTTGGCAGGTCCTCCAACTAGATGTTTACTTCCCCCAGCGGAACAATAAACAAGCAGGGCCGGTCCCCCTCCCTGCACCGCGCGCGCTGTGACTGTGTGGCTGGATGGCTGGATGGCGCGCCCCGGGCGCTCGTTCTTCCGGGGTGGGCCAGGTGGCAACGCGGTGTTCGTGTGTTCGCCTTGACTCCTGGCGACAGCAGCAACAGTCGCGGGAACGTCACTTGCCCGGAGGACACGGTGTCGTCACGGATGAAAGCTATAGGAAAACAACAACACACGTGGCGGCGCAATGAAGCGATGGATTGCTGGCGGTTCAAACAGGGTGTAGGAGAGAGTTCGTGTTTACATCGTCTTGACGTGTGTTTGTTGTTGTTTTTTTTTAAACTCACAAACACTCCAACACCGCGGGCCATGCAGCGACACCGTCAGCTTTTGGCGTTGTTCCTGGTGGCGCTTAACACGTCTTGCCCGTGCCGGTGAGGGGAGGGGGAGACAAGGTGGAAGCTTTGTTGTCGATCTTTGTTTACTAGAGAGGTGATGGCACGAGACTGGAGAGGTAAGGGTCTGCGGGGCGGCAGGTAGTTGGAGGGACGATCACAGCACTTTGGCACCTCCCCTGTGGGCCCGCGGTCTACAGCGTAGATGAATCGCACACCTTTTTATCTCCTCCTCCCGAATCAGTCATCACATCGAGGGATGTCACCGTCTGGCCGATATCTCACCCTCCCAGAGAGGTCGTGCGTCTCAGTCCGCTTGCCTCCAGTGCATCATCCTGACAAAATCCATCCGTTTGAAACCGCCACCCAAGATTCCTTTTTGTCGCTCACCGCTGCAACTGCTTTAAACGGCACACCGCCGCCGTCTCGCAGGCGCCCTCTTCATCCAAAGCCGTTGTGGGTGACGTCAGCGATCGCGCCAGGCGCTGGACTTGGTTACGTCTCCCTGTGCGTATACACGTTGATATGTTTTGTGTACAGCTACCGTCGCTTGTCTCATGGCGGCTGACATCATCACTCCCATGCTAATCAGCAGCCCTGTCACATGACCAGCCCCCCCCCCCACTTTTCCCCTTTCCCTTTTCGTCTGGCACTGTGCGTGTGTGCGTGCGTGTGTGCGCGCGTCTGATTTGAGCCAAGCCCGCACCAGAGGCAGGGCCGGCCGGCTCTTTGTTACTGCGGCATAAATTATCGATAATGGCTGCGCCAGGCAGCTGAATGATTTGCCGGAGGGAGGAAAAGTAGGTCTGCTGCTGTCTTTCGGGGTGGCTGATGCTTCCTCTGCTGTCGTCAACCGCGGCCACGACGACGGCGACCACCGGAGCACACGTGATGTGCTGCAAGACGCGGCCGCGCTGGCCGTGCGAGGGTTTGCGTGGGTCTTGAGTCTTTAACGAGCGATGAGTCATTGGCGGAAACGCGGTCAGGGGCAGGGGACTAGCGAGGCAGCCACAACAAGAGGCGACCATTTGCTGCCCACCCTCCGCACCAGACAACTCCATCCCAGCCAGCGTCCACTACTTCGGGGAGGCTGTGCATCAACCGACTTTTTCTGACATGCAGGGACGTATACAGCAATCCGAACTACGCAAGAGGCCAAGACAGACACGCGCGCGCACACAAAGGCGGCAGCGAGAAGTGCCTCACAACAATAAGATGCGATGATACACAACAAATGGCCCACGTATTGGCCAGTGTCCGACATTCAGCGGCGTTAGTGGGGCGCTTGTCCTCTCCCTCGGGCGCCCTTTCTCTACAGACACAAGTTGCCATCTGAAAAGTCAATCAGACTTTTTTCTGTCTTTGCTTTTTTTACCTTTCTGCTGTAAAAGGCTTGACATCGACCTGACACACCTTTCATAACTTGCACTCCAATGCCTCTTGACCTACAACCAGCGCTCCTGCCTCGTCATGAAGGATGGGTTGGAAATACGCAGCCGTATCTCATCGCTAGTGCCAATATTAACTTAAATTAACCCCTTTTCTTTTAAACTAACATTACTGCTTTTAATAAAAATCTTCTTAAGGATGGGAAGAAGGCTTTGCTCTTTCTAAAAATAAAAAAAAACCACCACCAAGGAATACCCCCCACAGCTAGTTCCTGTTGCCCTTAAATATAAAACAGAAAATGATACTGTTGAAACTCTAACACTGAATGGCAAAAATTGTTGTGAATCATACACCCACGCGCACAAACCCTCCACAACATACCGGGGGGTTGAAAGCAGATCAACATCACCAACACCTCATATTATCGTTAAAATTTATCCTTTACTGACTGTTAAAAAAAACTTCATCTAACCGACTAAGCAAAATCACCACAGGGAACGCAAAATCGTAGAACTTTCCCAGCCATAGGCCTCTTCATCCTCAAATAAGACTATGGCACTGCATGGCTCCATCGACTTCTAAGATGTCCGGCCATCTTGACCAACTTGGATTTTTGCTTAAGTCTTCATATTTATCTCTCTCTGTGACCCTCGTAGTCTCAAGAATACTCGTTCTTCGATCTTTCCTTGCAACTGATTTACTAAAACCATCTGCTTTGCCTACCAGACACGAAAAGTGTAAATTAGGAAAAAGGCAGAATACTTATAGCAATTATGGGCCATCAAACTAAAAATAGCCGTTGACGTCATTAGATATATTCCAGCCTCTAACAATAGTAAGAACCCTTAACGGTTACATCAATGCCCTTTTGTTGTGTACACGCCACTTGATACATTAACGACTATTATTTTTTTATTTCTTAAAGTGTGTGCATGTGCGAGTGTGAGAGAGACGGGCAGGTTGCGCGATACGTTTATGCTCGCCTTGCATTTCTGGTTCTTGATACATGCATGATGCATGATCAAAGCCCGCTGACGACATGTAGCTCTTTTTTTTTTTTTAACGAGGGGAAGGAGGGGAGTCGACACAGCGCATAACAAGTACAATACACCTATTGTTCAAGACTAAGACGGTGGTTTGTCTTCTGATCACGTGAGCGCTGTCAGCGAGCACTTACAGGAAACGAAAGCATCTTTTTGTTAACCACGCCAAGACAATTTGTCAAACGACAAAAGGTGTCTAGCATATTATGGAAACTGCTTCTTATTATGATCTACTTCACGCTGGGGAGGAGCTGTCTACTACCTGCACCTCAGAGGGGTGTTGAGGAGGGTGGGGCTTGGCACAACTCCCGTCCCGTGGTGGATGGTGGGGACTGCGGGATGCTCCCATAGTGATGAGGATTCCTCTTTAGGGCGGTTGGTTTGGTGACACACAGTTGGCAGAAAAAAAAAGTGTTCACCTAGAGGCGCAGAGAAACGCTTACACAAAATGTTCAATCCGCACTATGATGATGTCTCCATGTTCACAGTTTGTTCGCTGTGCACTGTGATGATCCCATTACACCTTTATCTCGGGTTTTATTACACCAACTTCTCGGCAGTTTGTATCCGAATTCCCGAATACCTACTTATCGAGCTCTTCACATCGACTTTGCCATTATAGTGATTACTGGTAAATAATGCAGACTTCACATACAATTCACCTGGCGGTGTGATCAAAAGGAGCAGAGCTCTGTGCCTGTTGATGGCCGAGGGTTTATGTTTGTTTTGTTTTGTGTCTTTGTGGATTTTGTCTGACAAGAAGGATAGGAAATTGTTCTTTGGGAAACGACATCTGTTCTCTTCCACGCGCTGAGACCGACCATCACGGAAATCATTTCCCCATAAGCGCCTTTTCGACGACATTTCACAGCGCCACCCTGCGGAGGGATGTTGAAACTTAGACACGCTGCTGACGTCTGTCCACGGGAATCAGCTTCTCATTCTCTTGTATGACTAGCGAGCATCCCCCATTCCCCACACTCTGGCACCAGTAAATCCCCAGTCCCCTACATGCAGGCACCGGTGCTGTAGGTACCCTGCCATCGTCACTGAACACCGCTTCCCGCTTCATCCTCAGCCCATGGTGCCACCTTGCCGGACCTCGGGGTCCTCCCTACCCTACATCTGGTTGATTGGTTGGTTTATTGCACGCGCTTAATTAATCGTTGCAATACCAGGAGTAGTTATCGCTCGGTCGTAGAACTGCTTAGGTAATCAACCTCTCTCATTTCACGACTAAATTAATACTAATGCGACTAAAGGGAGTCTGACGTTAAAACGCTTCTAGAATTTCAAACAAGCAATCGTGTGTTGTCATCCAGCAGATGTTGTTTGACACCGGCAAACCTTGACACGCACACAAAGCAATCGATCATAACATTAACAAAATGCATCATTTAGTCTCCATCGTTCTCTCTCGCGAGCGTGGGCAAGCACGGGTGCATTGGAATCTGCGTACAAACTGCATGTGAGCGTGTACCCAGGTGCATTTCACCCGGTAATGCAAGAGGCCATTTGAAACCTAGTCACCCTCGACTGATACACTCTCCTGAAGTAGCGACAAAAGATCTCTCTTTTTATGTCCTGAATTTAAAAAGATTAAATGTCGCGTATCTGGTAAACATGTTTCACATTGCACTTCTCTGTCGACGACCGTGCCTTCTCTCTTACCGTATCGCGCTCTGTGTGTGCGTGATTCCGCATTCATGACTGTTTTCTCTTTCAGATGCACTTTTTTATTCTTGTTCCTGGATACCACGCCAAAATTTGCTCCGATTTTCAGACACAAGTTATATTTAAAAAAAAAAAAAAGGCACCGAGGTTTGTGAGGTGGTGGGCGCGGTTGGGGAAGGTGGTGGTGGGGGGGTTAGGGTGAGAATCATCTGCCTCCCGTGGAGGTCTATGCTTTATCCTCTGCTGCTGTCATTACCGATCGACGAGGGTTTCCCTTGCCATTCGTGACCGATTTTCTAACATGACGTTAGTGCCCTTTGTCGCAGACCGCAAAAGGGTTCTAGACTGGAAATAGTCCGACAAAGGCGCACGCTACTAGTGTGCGTCACGCTCAACGATTAACGGTACCTTCTGCAAGACATTTGTCTTCTTGCGCAAGGTGTGACGCACAGCCCCCACCCAGCCTACCCGCCGACAGGGCGCTCACCTCCCTCCCTCATCTAGTCATCTTCGGGTACAACAGCCTGTAACGTCACCATGGCTGTAATTTTAACCTGTTTACCGTAACTGTCTCCATTTCTCTTCCCGCATTTGTATACGGGTCAAGAGCGCGAAGACATTTTACACCTACTGTAGGTGCTGGTAGATGGGCTCGGCAAGCCTCGTAACCTGTACTCAAACCGTCCGGGATGACAAAGGGATCTTTCTCCTATCGATTCCAAACGGCGGTCTATTACTACTTCACACACAAAAGCAGAAATAATTTTAATGATGAAACTAGAAAAACATGTTTGTTTTTATAGTCTACGAAGTTTGTACAAACAATGTTTCAACTGCACATAAATGAAAATGCCTCACACCAAAGTGGAACACTGATGTTCGCCTCCCCTCCCCATCTCCAGTAACAATTTTGCAGGAGGTTACCCACCAGTCCACAAGCAGGTTTACTCATAAGGCCACTTTACCTCCTGTCAACCTTATTTCCCATTGCCTTCCCCCACCCTCCGACCCTTGGCACAGGCGTGTGATCAATACTTCTGGGGCAAGAGGGTCAATGCGTATCGATCACCGCCGGTGTAGGTCTCGGCAGGAGCTACACGCCGAACAAAGACACGCGCAGGGCTGCAGACATGCGCCTGCACAATCGCGACTCCACGGAGCTGGCGCCTCGTCATGCTGTCCCGTGGACATGATCTACTATTAACTAGCACCATCGCCACACACCCCAGCAGCCACCATCGCCACACACCCCAGCAGCCACCATCGCCGCATCCCCCAGCAGCCACCCTACTCCCCCCATTTTTTCTGCCACAATAATCGTCTCTGTTAACCGTTCCGCACAGCTCTTAATGTTGGGCTGCGGTAAGTTTCTAAGCATCCCAAGCCACCGTTGGGAGCATCTGCTTGTTCCCTCGAATACATGTTCCGAGATCGATTTTGGTTGACACGCGATGAAAGTCGAGAGGTGAAAGCAGGTTAAGACTGCCACGAAATGCGCTCTGAGATGCAAGAGGTAGAGTGGGTGTACATACATGCATGCAAATGTAGTTTAGCATTTAGAAGTTGTAAGGCAAGTTCAAAAGGTCTGAAAGTGAAATGGTTCATCAGGAACAAAGTATGACTCATCTAACCACCCTTTCTCAATAAACGTTCAGTGACTTCTAAAAAAACTCTGTAAAAACCAAAGAAACAGTGAAATCAATGGCAGCTGGTCACTATTGTGAGGTAACCAATATGTGCCTTTGTTACCACCCTTCATACGCTCTTGGAAATGCAAAGCATGCCAGGAAGTGAACAAAACAATCTTTCTCAGGCTGTTTTTAGAATGGGGCCTGCCTTTAGTAGTAAAACCGGATCAAGATCGATGCTCCACAAGCACATCCTCTCTTGAGGAAAGAAGGTCAGTGGGTCAGTGGGTCAGAACATTCTGGCCCATGCTGGTCATTGTGTTTCAGGGCAGCTCCATCATTTAAAAAAAAGTCTGAGGGAGGGGTGGCCATCACAAATTAAATATGCTTCCCCCTCCCTGATACTATTCACAACTAGATTTGGGATGATATTAGATTATTATCTTCTGACAATATTAGTGACATTTAACATTCGTGAACTTTTTTCTGGAAAGCTTCATACAGGATTTGAAAAGACAACCCTCCCCAAATGAAAGCAGAACTACAGCCACTGCAGTCTTGTTATGAGGGCGTGAGTAAAGAGTATTACAATGCAAAGTAAGCTTTAAGCTTTGGGGGTGGGGGTGGGGGTGGGTTAAGTTTTTTTTAATGATTGTTGGAGACAGAAATGCACAAAGAACTATACCAACATGGCTAAGATAAAAATATATTTAAAAAAAAAGGAAACCACATGGTCACATGAGTAAAATGTATATCTGAGCATTCATATTTGAAAGTACATTTTTTGTTGTTCTACAGAAAACAAAATTGTGTTTCATGAACCTTCAGTGTGATGCATTTTTACTTTGCTAAACCTACTATTAAGTACCAATGGCACATTCCCAAATGGCAAAAGGGAATGTGCCATACATCAACTATGAATATATGGCCAATCCCACGCCAGAAGTGTTGCTCACCTTGTAAGGGAAGTAATACAACAGAGTGAAGGAAGGGAAAGCACGAATCAGCTCCCTTGTTACCTCTTCAGGAAAATCGGTATAAGGGAAACAACAGTTATAAAAGGTTACTGTGGCAAGTTAATCTGTACTTATTTCCCTCAAGCAAAGTAAGTCTGGTTCTCTCTGAACAAACAAGCAGTCACAGACGAGGTGGTGGTCCAGGATAGCAGGTAAGACTGCTACATACAGTAGGAAATACCACATGTATCAAATGACAGGTCTACTATGCAATAAAGAGCTGAATTATAAGCTCTGGCCTTAGGGCGGTATCCCAGCAAACAATTCTCCCTGTGCTCACATGGCAGGATGTACAAACAATGAGTTAAGGACAGGCAATCTTGGGAAAAAACCCTGGAGTGCTGGACAGAGGTGTTGGGTTACTTGGCGCGCTCTAATTAACCACATCATGCAACAACAGCCATTACAACATCATGCAAACACACAATGAAAATCTGATGTCACCTACCTGCTAAATTATCCAGCATGTAAGTAAGTAGCTTCTGTGTTCCACCAGGTTCATTATAGATGTTTAACATTTCTTGTGAAAGGGGATTTCCTGTCAAGCCTACAAATAAAAATAACATAAAGAATAACAATAAAAATTAAAAGAAAAATAACATAATCAAGTAACTCCTTCCTCAAACTGTTACTGAGATCAGAATACTTTAAACTTTGCTATACCTGTTACGTTACAGGGTTCCCAGGGATCAGGGACGGTGCCAAGTAAGGACCTTATAAGGACCTTTCATGCATTTGTAAGTATCTAAGTGACAGTCATCAATGCTTAAGTTTTTCTTATTTATGGTCGGAAAGAGGTATTATTTATGAATCTTTGGTCTTCTCTATGTTCTGAAATACATGTATTACTATTCTAGTAATAAATAATCAAAGAGTTAATTTTGATGCCTATCTGCCATATTTAGATAGCTTAAAAGGTCTCTTAAGCACACAGATAACATACTTGTTAATGTTAATGTTCCAAGTTTTTGAGAAATCTAAGTAATAATAATTGCAAGACCTGAAAGCTATTTTTTTGGTGTAATACAAAAGTCAGTTCACGTCTCTCTCTCACACACTCAAAAGGGGAGAAAGAGATAAATAGAGCTATGCACAGTACTAGATAATCAAGGCTCTGGTTCAAGAAAGAGATAAGTTTCTAAAAACCTTTTGAAAGAAGAGTGTGTTTTTTGCGAATATGAAGGGGCAACTAGTGTAGTGTTCTTGATTACAAAAGTAATCCGTAACACAAATGCGTGTATTTTCCAGAAATACTTTCATGCGCTTCTTGTGTCTATCAGTAAGCAGGTGCTTCTTCAAAACACTTTCGCCCATTGACGAAAGATTCAAGGATATTCCGCAGACAGCACAGAGTGCACAATGCTTATCTGTAGAGTCTTTTATCAACCAGTCTTTATATTTTTCTTCCTTTAGCCAGTTCTCCTGAAAAGAACACTTCCCTGGCATTTTTTGAATCGTCCAGAAGACAAAGAAATGAGGTCATCCATCAAGATTAACATTTCGCAAAACGTAAGTAAAGTTCTCATTGCGAACGAGATTTGGCAGTCATGCGATTAAAATAGCGGTGAGGCGAAGAATCGTCTGTACTTTGCACCAAAGGACTTGTAAGGATAGGTAAGGACCCTGCGAACCCTGCTGGACGAGTTTAAGGAACAAAATTCAATTCCATCCCGGATAAAGCCTACCAATATGTTGCTACCCTATGGGGTTTAAGCACGTGTGATGGGCAGAGCCTTGTAGTAATACACCCTCGACTACTCCGCCATCCATGCTGACATAACCATGTGCGCTATGCACTTTCACTAATTTCTTAATTAACGCTAATTACTGACTCGTGCCCCCAAGATTATGCTCGCTACATCTGCAAGTAAACAATAAAGATAGGTAAACAAAATATTCTAAAACTTACCCAGAGTCTGCAGACGGAAAAGCCGGCCAAGCTCAAGTGGCAAAGAGCGCAAGTAATTGTAGTTAAGTAGCAAAGCCCGAAGTGTGTGAAGGTCTCCCAGCTCAGCAGGTAAACTGCGAAGTTTATTGGAGGACAGGTCCAAGTATGACAAGTGGACTAACTGGCAAATCTGGGGAGGCAGTCGAACAAGGTTGTTGTCATTGAGGTGCAGAATGGTTATGTGCTGAAAATGCCAGAGTTCTGGGCACAAATTTCGAACTGTGCCTGAAACAAAAACAGGAAAAAAGTTTTTACTTATTCTTTCACAATTGACTTCTACATCTTTCACTATGTGTACAAAGCTTGTAGTATTTCTCACACAGGTATAAAAGAGGATAAGAACCTTATGACCTAAAACCTAAAGTACACGATTCCAAATATTAAGCAGAAGAAAAACTTTCCAGCACAACTTCTAGTTATAAAATAAAGATAAGACTAGTTGAGCATTGTAGTAAATCACACAAACATGCTATCTTACATCTAAAACCATTCGCAAAGCACACCTACAGCATCACACACCCATGCACAAAAACAAATGACAGTTCACCTATACTTAAACAGTTGGACTACAGAGGGTACAAAAAATTTTAAGTGCATATAATTTCTACACACAGGTATAGCATTACATTTGCCTGAACTCAATAAAACATTCTCCTGCTTGGATATGTTCTGCTTTAGGCAAAATTCTGATGTTTTTTTTTTGTATTTGACAATTTGCTGATCACAAAAAGGGCTCACAATACTTTCTTAATTATTTAATAAATTAATTAATATTTTGATGCTAACACAACAACTTACCTGAGATCTCTAGCTCAGTCCAAGCTGAACGCTTGCCTGCTGCTACATCAGCAGCAGACATAATGGTATACACTCTACGTGGAGTGGGTGATTCGTACTTTTCTTTCGGCATGGTAAAAATATGCACTGGAGAACAAAGGAAAACAATGACATTGGGTGAATATACAGCTCTGTACAGTTAGTTTCTTGAATGGTGAGACTATGAAGGGTGTAAAGATCATAAAACATCTACTTAATGACAGCTGTGAACATGGTCATCAGAAGAAGATGATGACTGATTAGTGATAGAAAAATATGTGTCGCTCCCTACTCTCTGTCTCTTGTCTGACTGGTAGTACCTGAAAAGGTGGCAAAGACTTGTGAAATCCTCTTCTGATGCGTACCCTCCAAGAGTCAAGTAGCAATAGCGTCGATTTAGGGTCCCAACCAAATATTAAACAAGGTGGCTTGAGACACGCATGCACCCAACTGGTCAGTCGTACCACAAACATACCACTACGACCAATCATGCATCACTGCTAGTATAAGTCGTAATTAAGGGGCGTATTTTGACCACCGTGACATCAGTGGCGGCACACTAGCGTTCCGTCGTAACCTTATGTTACGTGTCTGTCATGATGTAAGCGGTCTTTTAATTAACGGACATACCCCTGAAGCGATGGCTGCTCTTACGTAAGTGGCCGTGACCCCCTCCTTAATGTTTTTATTACTACTCTTTCGTTAACAGGTTCTTTCTTTGTAAAATATTACATTAATATATTGAACTTCAGCAGCAGATGGCTTAACAGTCCTAGGTTGAGTAGTTTTGTTTTTATTTCAGTGGTTCATCTCTCATTACACTTGTCAATCAAAGAATCAGGCTCTATGAAAATATTTTAAATAATAAATTCTGAAAAACAGTGAAGATGACCTGGTCAGCAGCATTAGTTTACCCCTTAATTCAAATGCATGTCCAGACAATATACTGCAGGGGTGTCAAGCACACGGCCTGCAAATTTTACCTGGCTCGTGAAAGCATTTTAGTAAATCATTGTCAATGGCCCGGCGACAAGATAAAAAGACAAACAATAGAAAAGTTCACGTCGAACACAGCGACGTAATGATTGTAGAAAATGTGTTTTTTTACTTTTAGTGACCTTTGCATAGATCACCAACAATGTACTGGTCAAGTTACCACCTATCCTGTTAATGACCTGAAAGGATAGTCAATGCGGGCCCATAAATCTGACCTGTGGCAAGGGACATGCTGGCCTTTGTTGCATGCTCTCTTGCAGTCAATGAAAGTACTGACACCGCACAACTCGCCATCTTCATCCGTGGAGTTGACCCCAGTTTGAATATCACAGAAGAAATATTAGACATAAAATTCATGCATGGGATGACAGGGAAGGACATTTTTGACTACGTATGTCAAAGTATAGCTGACATGAACCTGCTCTGGGACAAAAAATGATGGAGCACCAGCGATGTGTGGCCAAAAGAGTGGACTAGTTGGAAGGATGCTGTCACATATCCAAGAAAATTGTAGTGGGGAGTTGATAGCATATCACTGCATAATACACCAAGAATCGTTGTGTGCTAAAGTCCTCAACATGGAGCATGTAATGAGCACTGTAACACAAACCGTCAACTTCATCAGAGCCAAATGGTTCAATCACTGTCTTTTTCAGTCCTTTGTGCAGGAAATACATTCACAGTTGGGCGGCATGCCGTATCACAGAAGTGCGGTGGCTGTCAGGGAAAAGTTCTCACTCGACTTTTTCAGCTGATTGGGGAAATATGTCAGTTCACGGACAGCAAAGGAAAAGACTCCACAGTCTTGCAGTATGAAAAGTGGAAATGTGAGTTGGCATGTCATGTCTGTCTGACATAACCACTCATCTCAATGCCTTGAACCTGCAGCTCCAGGGACGGGACCACTTGATAAATGACATTCATGATGCAATGAAGGCATTTCAAGTGAAGTTGTTCTTATGGGAAACACAAATGAACCAATGCAACTTGTTTCATTTTCCTTGCTGCAAAACAGTGATGGATGAAGTCAGCGTAAAGGTGTTCCCAAATGCACTTTTTGCTGAAAAACTCACTTTGTGCTGAGTTTAAATGCTGTTTCAGTGACTTTGAGGTGCAGAAAAACAATTTCCAACTCTTTCACAATCCATTTTCCATCTATGCGAAAACTGCACATGTGCATTTGCAGATGGAGCTCATAGAACTTCAGTGTAATGAGTCACTGAAGGCAAAGTACGACTCTGTGGAGCCTGCACAGTTCACTCATTCCCTCCCAGAAACAATGCCCCAGCTTTGTCTACATGCGGCTCGAATCTTGAGCATTTTTGGCAGTACATATCTGTGTTTCTCTGTGATGAAGACCAACAAAACATCACACAGGAGCTGTCTTACTAATGTACACATGCAGTCTATCCTGAGAATCTTCACAACACAGAAGCTTACTCCAGACATAAACAAACTTGTTGCCAAGATGTCAAACGTCCACTTCTGACAAAGTAAATTAAGAACAAAATCTGCTAAGCCTTTGTTTGTTCTTACTTTAACTTTGTTTTAATTTATGATTTTGTTTAAATAAAACTAATAACGAAACGTTTAGTTTTCTACTGTTCAATAAAAAGTTATCAGACTTAAACAGTAATGTTCGGCCCGCAACCTTATGTATGATGTGAGATTTGGCCCCATGTGTGATTGAGTTTGACACTCCTGATAAACTGAGTCAGGAATTGAGCCACATTACCGAGTCTTTTTACATTAATCAATGTGAACTATGTTGAAAATGATATCTTTAAGCTATCAAAGGTCTTGAGCTATTAATTATGCAAATCTCTGTCGATCTATTATATATACAAATCTTACAATTACCAAAAAATCCAGTCTTTTCTTATTTTTATAACAAAAAAAAGTTTGTAAACTCTTTATAACTTTTATTTACCTATTTTATCTAAGCAGATTTTGATAACTTGGCTTAAATTAGTGTAGGAACTGACTTTGAGGATACACACATTCACAGTTTTATGTCATAATGTGTATGGAGCCTACAGAAAGTATTATCAGGAGAAAGCTTCAAGAGATAGTATATCAAGAACCCATCAGGCACTTACGCTTTCAGATGTGTTTTCCTTTATACCTGGAAGGCAAGAAGATCAGTTACTCTCTGTTTTCTCCCTTTCTAACTCCATGTCTTCTCAAAAAAATAATGAAGCTATTTCTTTTAGTACCATTTGTTTAATTAGATAGTATTTATTAGGATGTGGGGACCATGAGGCAAAAAATTTATAGACTGAAAATCTGGTGAAATTTAGGTTATTAAATTTGATAATCTAAGATCTATATGATGTTCATATGATAATGTACATACCTAAAATAAGATTTCTTAACTAGTAAACCAGAACATACAAGGATATACCGAGGGCATATACTAAAATTTTCTTTTTAAATAGGTTTATAAATCCTGCAATCGTCTACTCTCTCTACTTGGTGAATAATAAAAGTGATGATCAGTGGAATGAGAAAATCTGTGTGTATACGGAGGCAGGCTGACTGAAACACATCTAATGGTTTATCATCACATCTTGCTATCCCCTACCAACTCGTCTGTGGATCAGAAAAAGCAAACTCAATGAAGCAGCCCTAATAATAAGACTGAGGTTGCAAAAACAAAAATGCATGAGGCAGGTACAAACAGCTATAATGTTTGTGGTTAAAAATTAAGATAAGAGATATACATCAAATTAAAGGTATACCTGTTATTAATACGTTCTGTTAAAATAGGCATTACAGATGTTTGTCACTGCACAAACAAGCTGAGGAAAATTGCTAACAGGTGCCCTTCTTGTTAATTTCTCTTACTGATAAAATCTATAAGTAAAGATATACAAAAAGGACAGTGAAGCGATTACAACTGATAACAAAACCATATTGCAGCTACGGACACACATAACCTATTTCTGTCTTCTAATAACCAACATCTATATGCTCATTCAGCACATGCCTATGTTGATGTTTACTTTGAGAGATTGATGGAACACCTCATAAGTCATATGTTTTTTTCTTCTTTAAATAGGCGATTTAAACGAAAACAACCAGTGTTTCAAAATAATTACATACAAAACTGTACCTGCATCGATAAACTGAAAATATTAGAGACAAACTGACTGAGTATTTGACAGTCAGCTGTCCTCCTTTCGGGTTGTCTTTCTATCCGAACTGCTATGGCCGATCTATTTTCATTGGCTGTAAGCGGCTGACAAAATACCCATCTTTTCATTGGTCATTTAAAAAAATATTCATCAATAAAAAAAGTGAAATTAGAATGAGACTGCAACTTAAATATATTCATGTATTATAAAGGTTAAAATAGCTCTTTAAGATAGCCAAAATAAACAAAATATTTGTGTTTATATATGTAATGGGAAGTTACCTCCCTTCGTCAAGGTGAAATGGCGACTTGCACAGGTTATGGACTGACATTAAGTGTTCTGCGAGCGGTGTGTGTGGGGGGTGTTTATACCGGCATTGGTGTGCGAGTAAGAGGTTGTCCCAAGCTGTTTATTGGTGTGCATAATTTTCACTGTACTACAGTGCGTTTAGTCAACACAAAAATCAACAGCAGGACATCGGCATGGTCACGGGGTCAAAGGTCATTCACCCCAGGACTATTTCGCTCCACTTCTCAGCTAGGAATAACAAGGACTAAACTAGGTCCATTTTGTCCCACGACCGAAAAGTCATGGTCCCAAGCATAAAAGACGAACCGATCGCCGCAAGTTAACTGTATATGGCAGTGTCAGGACTCGATTGTAAATGTCTAGTATCGTTTAATGTGTAATATACTGTTTATCTTTATATTGAGTTAGCAATTCTTTCTTTTTGTATACAGGTTTCAGATCACTGATGATTGCAGTACATCGACTGCAATCATTGGAACTTTGTAAAGTGTTGTCGCCTGTTGTGATTCAAGTACGAAACATAAGTCAGAGGAAGACAAGATACAAGGCTCCACATGTTGCCAAAGATACATCAAAATGGACAAAAGCATTGAAACAGAAGTATGCACAGCCTTTGCTTATTGATTTGAGGGTTATTTTTCATTTTGATTGGTGTCATAATTTTTAAATATTCATAGTTTAAGGTACTAGGCATCTATTCATCCAAAAGCATCAGCACACATGCATGTGAGCATATGTACACACACATAGTGAAGAAAACTAAAGTACCTGAAAAAAACCCACTGATGGTCAGACCTATATGAATCCATGACACCCACGCCAATTCCCTGTTAAATATTTGAATTTTAATGTACATAGTATATTACATGATTTAAGCTGTAGTGGTGTCCCTTCACCTTGCAGGCTTTTGGATTTTCTGTTGACTTCGGGTCTTTTCTGCATAATAGTTTCTTCCGAAGATCTTGAAGATCACACAGTCAGTCCTTTGCTTTAAAAATTTTCATGCAGTTTTCCTCTGCTTTGTGATTGCATCAATACCAGCAGTATTCTAAAAATTTCAGCTCTGTTGAAACAAGTCTGTATTGATCTATTCTACGTTTCTACCGATGACACAATGGCTTTCTGAACTGTAGATCTGAATTCAAGGCCGTTGAGAGCCAGCACGGGCCCCGGGGCAGCCGACTTGCGTAAGCAAGTAGCTGGTAAAGCTCATAGATTCAAGAGTGACAAGAGCTTTAAGACAGACAAAAATTATGTCAGACAAATCAATAACAAATCTTTGTGCTTGTTCCGAATCTCAGCTGTCTGCATGTCCGCCAGCAAGTCAGCCTTACGACATCACCTCCCCACCATTAGCAGATAACAAGGTAAAGATCACTCTAAACATCAGTGAGTCATCTTCAACAGATGTGGTCATTGGGCATTTTGACAGTGTGGCCTGTGTCTAACAGCTATATACAGGAATAGACAAAGATCACGAAGATACAACCACAGTGCATCTAGCTCAGCACTTGCCAACAGGACTGCAGGTGGCTGTTAAACGTTAAACAGATTGATCTAGAAAACTGATCTATCGCATTCTCTTATGTACAGAAAAAGTTGTATTAAACAAGCAATTGCAACATGAGACTATTCTCCCACATTACTGCAGCTTCGTCCATTGCATGAACTGTGGACAGTCATGCCTAGCGCTTTGAGCCCGCCGTTAACAGTGGAGACAAGTGCTAAACAAATCACTTTTTTTACACTTTTACAGTTAAATATTTTTTGGGTTTTTTTTTAATGTGACCATAAACCTGTGTATAACACTGAAAACTGAGCAGCATTCTTTTGACATGGTATGTTATTTACTCATGTTTTGTTTCGTATAAATCAGTCTTGTGATGGTGCTAGTTCTACCTTCTTTTTTTTTTAATTGGAACTTTTAGCAATGGGTCAGTAGAAGTAGAATGCACCAAATTACACAGATTTTCTTTCTTTCAAAATTTTTTAGGGTTTCTCTTGGACAAGTTTCCACTCTTCAAGTTGTTCTTTGTGTTTTACTTTGACACATTATAAGTCTTGATATATGCATAGTATTACAGCAACACTAACAATTGATAAAATGTAGTACACTTTGGCCTGCTACATTAATGTTTTGTTTTATATTTAGTCTATGAATTTTCTGTTTGGTTCACAGATGAAAGAGAAAAGCCTTCCCTCCACCTTTTCTTACTTTATTGATGTTTACCAGTTGAACCTGCTTATTAGTGAAATTGTATTTTCGTTCATCCTCTTTTATTGTGTCTGTGTTTTTTTGTTGTTTTTTTAGAGAAGTGGTTGTCAAAGACCCTCGTCGAACAAATTCGCCTGTATGGCTTTCCCGTGTTCCAGTCGATGATGTGTGGATACGTTCATATTATCCTCAAATTAAATTATCCATTGAAGAGAGTATCATCCGCCACAAAGAATATGCAGACCCCACCATGCTTGATAATTTAGAAGGCTTTATCTATGCTGACATGGAACTTGACATGAAGACAACAAAAAAGGTGAAGAACATCCTCTGCCTATAAAGTTAAATGATTGTGAACTTCCAGTGCTATTAGGGTATAAGTAATGTTCCAGTTTGCAAGGGTATCTACAAATTTTCAAATGAAAATAAAATGGCAGAAGGGGACTGACTTAATTATTATTCTTACCATCTTATGAATTTCTAAGGCAGAAACAAATGTTTGCTTGTATATGCAAATACAGCAAGTAGTACAAGGTCCATAAATAAAGAGAAAGCATTAGTATGTACGGGCATATATTTTAGGGGTGTATACTGCAAAGATAAAACATCTAGCATTAAAAAATAATTTGAGATCTTATTTAGTATTTTGTAATTCTTAAAAACTACAATTTTAATGTGACTGGCCTTTTTCTTGGCTTTTTCAGACTAAATTCTTGAGCAATATCAAGGGAACAGTTTTACTTCCTCATCAGTTTGAACAAACGCTGAACCAGAAAATTGCTATTTTCTGCAAGGTTTGCTCTTTGCATGAATCATTCTATCCTTTTTCATGTGTGCACATGCATGTTGGGGGAAAATGATTGGCAATGTATATGCACACATGCACTAACATTTATATCAGAACATGGACTGTAGCAATTATTGAAAAATTACGTACTTGATGCAGCTAATAAGCAAAATGTTTTGTTTACTGTTACAAATGTCTTGAAAAATAATGCAAACATTTGAAGTCAAATACACTACCATGAACATTATTAACTGTGAACAGTCAACGGTCACAATTCAGAAAAAAAAGACCAACTGTCTTCTTGATTTCCGATGTTTATGAAACTGTAATACAAATTAATATAAACTTAAATAATAACAGCATTTATATCAATGTGTATTACTATGATACAAGTAAGTATAAATGAACATATTTTACATATGCAAAATATATATCTGCATTTTACTTTTGCTAATTATACAAATGACTTTTTGTTTGACATACAGAAAGCAGAAGACTTAGAAATGGCAAAGAAGTTGGGAGCAAATTTCTTTGGATGTGAAGATTTAGTGAAACAGGTATAACTGGTGACTGGCACATTGCTAAATAAATATAATGCTTTTGTCAGCATTACGATAATGTTTTCGTTGTTCACACCTATACCAGTAGAGCCTGGTTAAAGTATGGCTGTTATTAAAATAGGTTAAAACTTAAATTATCTATTTAATGTGGTGTAACAGTATTGACAAGTAGTGGTGATGCAGTCTTTTTGTCTTGCCAGATTTCTACTGGGATGATAAGCAAAGAGGATATAGATGTAGCCCTTTGCACTCCAGATGCACTGACTGACCTCATCTCAATCAGATCCATACTTCGAGACAAATTCCCAGTGAAGGGCAAAGGTTAGTTGTTCATAAAGGTCATTTGATGCCAGCCCTAAACCATGTGGGCTTGAGCACCTGTATGTATGTAAAGCACTAGAGTCTGGCTGGTGCTGGGAAAGATGCATTATAAATGCAGTGTGTTATTAAGACACCTCTAGATTTGACTATTTTAGACTCCCTTACAGATTTTTATAGTAAAACAAATCAGTTGAGAACATCAAGGATTGTTGCTACTTTTTTATCAAAAAGCTGTGGTCTGATGTGAATTTGCAGGTAACCTCAGTTCTAACATTGAGGAGATGTGGAATCTGTACACTAAAGGAGTAACTTATATTTCCACAAAGGAGTCAGAAGCAGTTGGCAAGCTACAGGTGCCCCTAGGACAGGTGACTGCGAGCCCTATTAGATTAGATGACATCCTCTCCTTATCTATGTTGCTGCAGTTATTAAGTTGCAGTTTGTGGATGAATAGCAAGTTCCTTGATCCTGAGGTGGTACATGCTTGTTAGTACAGTGATTGGTTAGTTTCATGAAGAATATTTGTTTTTAACTTTCTTGCTTTTTCAGTCTTCTTTATAAAGCACTCTTTGTTACCTGAAAATACAATTATTCTGGCTCAGTAGCTACCTGGCAATCTTCCACTCCAACATCCAAAGCATTGGCGTATGTCATCTGTATAACTAACCTCAGTTTTGGAAGGTGATTTGTAGACACATGAATACACTTATCCTCTGATTTATATGTAAAATTGATGACAGACTTGCACTTTGTGTGCATACATGTACATATTTGTTGCACAAGTGTGTAACAGCCATTATACTTCAACTTGTATATATAAATCAGGTTTATGTGGCTTCTACCTTGTATTCTGTACGGGATTACAAATATCTTATTTTGTTCTTTTGGGGGTTTTTTGTTTTGTTTTGGTTTTTTTAGTTAAAGATGCCTGTGGAGCAGCTGAAGGAAAATTTCCTAGCATATGTGGATAGCATTTGTGAAGGGAGGTCAAAAGCTCTTGGTATGTATTTTGAATCATAATCATCTTCAGTCATTTTAAATGTGTAGTTCTTTTCTTTTCCCAAGGTTGCTGTGGCAGTAATTGTGTGTCTGCAGGCATGTAAATCGGATGCATCTATATACAAATTAATTTGAGATTATGTATACAGTTACTGCTTCAACCTCGGTATTACTCCAACAGATCTAGGTTTGTTGTGAAAACTGGCCAAGACTTTTTTGGTTGACACACATGCTGTTTGGTATATAATCCATGTAGAAATAATGACAACTCCACACACAACTTTGATGATAGAACCTGGTAGATACTTCTTCTCTCACAAACACACACACATGGGAGAAACAGTATCACACATTATCCACGAGTAATGTTGATGTTATCATAATAACTTCAAGGTAAAGAAGCTCTGTGGTCTCCGGCACTGGCCAGGATGCAGAGTTATCAGAAGAATACCATGCAGGGTGCCCTCATACAGAATGCACTTACTACTGCCTGATGCTTTCAAATATCCGTCACAGAAAAATAAGGTCTCCCCATGTAATTCCTGTCAAAGCTTGTTAATTGTATCAATAGCAAGGGAATAGCATGTGAAAACATGCGAAAAAAAAATTCAGGTTAAATACATAAAATGCACAGAGCACTTAACAATTACAAAAGTCAAAAAATAAAGTTGTTGACATTCTCAAAATAAAAATGGATAAATTTTTCCCCTACATTATACAGCTCCTTTAGTGCCTTTCCCTAGCATCAGCTGGGCTCGAAGTCCTTTAGACACATGGGTACATGAAAACAGAGAAACATCACCTGGGTGAATTTTATGTATGACAGCACTGGAGCTTCATCCAGATTTTCATACTTTTGCATTATTATTCCTCAGGGTATGCTTGCTTGTGATTTCTTTTCAGGTCCATTTATTACAAAGGTTTTTATTGTGGCACCCCCCTCTACAGAAAAGTTTTTGCTGAAGGTCGAAGACTATGTGCCAGGACACACAAAAGCAGCTGCAGAGCAGGCAGCAGAAGAGGAAAGTTCAGACAGTGATGACGAAGAAACAGCTGCAAGAAAAAAGAGAAAGTGATTCTGTTGTGTTCACTCTATGAAGGAATGTGCATTCACCTATATGCATTTATGGAAGAGATCATGCATGAACTATGCATCAGATGGCAGTACAGTGTGCTTGAGATGATAAAAAGATGAGACATTTGAAATGGATTTCTGTTACATGATATAAAATATGCTTCACAAACAGGTCTCTCTGTTGTTTGTTTTTGTGTTTGTTTTAATTTTTTTTTTTTTTTTTTTTTTTTTTTGCTATTAACTTTAGAACATGGTGTTTATATTCTAAATATTCTCTCAAACTTTATGAAAATAATTTTGTGGTAAATATGGTGTAATTATTGATTTACACATGGCTGTCCTTCAGAGAATGTATTATCAGTGATATTAAGCTACATAATGCCAGATTTCCACAAACTGGGAATAAGTAAAGATATTTAGGGGTTGGAGTAGTGAATTCTTGTTTTTGATGTTTCCTCTCCTCCATTCAACTTATGGTTGACTTTTTGATCCATGAATAGTCCAGCCATCAGAATTCTCCACCAATTCTTTGCTTAGTTCTTTGGAGTCATCCATTCCTTGTTTTCTTTCCCTCTTCCCTAGAACAACTGGACAGGGTGTCTTCCAAATGTCTTGAGTGTTGACCGGTGTTCTTCCACTGATTCTTCTTCTGTCAGTCTGAAAAGGCCTCATACTTATTCTTGACTACACAGCTATAATTTTCCCTTGTTTCCTTGTACTTGAGGTATTGAGTATTGAACGTGGTGTGGTCTACCAGCTGGATCAATGGTCTTCAGCTTAATCTTGAAGACTGCCACTAGGAGCTGGTGGTCTGAAGCAACATCTGCACCTCTTCTCAGAGATCTTGGAGACTCCTTCTCTGCTCTCGAGCAACTGTTATGTGGTCAATCTGGTTTTCTGTCTGGCCATCAGGGGAAAGTCAAGTTGTCTACTGTACATTTTTGTGTGGGAACACAAGTGCCACTGATGCCATGATCATTGAAAGTGCATAAGTCTGTGAAGAGTTCCCCATTTCATTGCAGGTGCCAACACCATGTCTTCCCATTATAAGTTCCCTTTATGCATTTAGGTCTCCCATAATGATCTTCAGATCTGTTCTTGGTGTGCAGTCAAGCAGAGACTGCAAGGAGCTGTAGAAGTCTTTTTTTTTTCCTCTTCATTTGCTGCATTTTTGGTGCATAGCATTGGATGATGGTGATCTTCCTTTAGGGTTGAATCATGCTGACATGAGCCATGGCGAGACTAGTTCCCAGGCCATCAGTGCCTTTGTTGCCTCTGTTGACATCAGCAGTGCTACTCCCTTTCGTAGAGGGTTCTGATGTTCCATGTCCCTCTCCTGGTTTTTGCCTTGGTCATCAAAAGATAAACTGGCAAGCTGGCTTCAACCAGCACACGCTCTTCTAGAGAGGAATCTTCCCGACCAGGCCCCTGTTGTGGTACTGTTGCAGTTTCTGGTTTTTTTTTGTTTGTTTTTTTTTTATACAAGCGAGTTGTTGGCCTTAAGCAAAACCCCCAACCTGCAGGGCCAGGGTGCAACATTTTAGTCTGGCCTCTTCCCCAACAAACCTGTTTGGCTTGATTAGACCTGCCAGGAGCACAAGGCTCATGCCAACATATCTCTGTGGATCGACAATGCATGCAAGCCACCACACCACTACAAGGAAAGTTGCACCAATTGGTGGTGGGTCAAATTTCATTGTTACCACATTATTTTTAGAGCTTTTCTTGAGTTAATACATCTTACATTCATCAACACCTTGAGTATGTGCCAACACAAAAACACCACACATTTCCCGATAATAAATTATCTGTTGTTCAAAAAGTACATCACAGATTTATTCAGATTTGACAATTCTATTCATAAAATGTGGTTAAAAAAGAATATGGAAGTATAAGGACTGGCCCTTTTAATGGTATGCCAAAGATATATCTGAAGTATCAAATTATGGTCCTCAAGCGTTGGGGGTTGCAGGGGAAGGGTTGTCAGATCCCACCTTCCACAGGTAAATGAAATTTCAACACCATACCATAAAGGCTTGCACTATGAAGTAAAACCCATCGGCACAAGAGTTTCTTGGCAAAATGAATTTTAGAAAAGGGGGCAAGGAAGCACTCTTCATGCTATATGAATGCTTGCAAAGGATCAAATGTTCAAAATATTTGTGGAACACATCATTCTGCTCTTTCGTTGTTTTTTTTTTTGGTCTGTTCTTCATTGATCAGAGATGATGTTCTAACATTTGCCAATCCCTATTTTAAGGGCACGTGGCACACACAGACATGAAAAAAATTAATTGACAATTCTTGCAGTATCTCAGATGAGTTTCATGGTTCCTATCATGTAATCCTTATTTTCGACAAGACTATTTTACAACAACTTCAATTTTATGGACAAGGCAGCGAGATTCTGATTGTCAAGAAAGCCTAAATTTGTATCTATATGGATACAAAATGGTAATAATACAAAAAGGGAGGGGTTTGTTAATACCTTTTATGATGATGACCAACCTTCTATGCTATTTCACATAATCTACTTCTCATGATGATGTAATATTCTTGGTGGAATAAAAATATCAAGTAACTTTAGTCTTTGAAAAATAATCTAATGAACCTGTCTGAAACTTAAAATGTGATGAAATCTGTCCAGATCTACATAAAAAGTCATATTAACATATTAATCTCTTTGTCAACAGCATCAAAGCTGCTATAACAAAATTTTAAATGCATAGTTCTACTATAGCACACATAATTATTTTGCAGTACTACCATTCATTTAAACATATAAGAGAACAACAAGACCAATCCCAGATCTCTGAGTATAAATGGGAAAAGGTATATGCAATGTACAAAGTATATGAGTACATTTTGCAAATGTTGCATAATAACAAAAAGTGCAAATATTGCAATGAGAATGAAGCCAAACTGGTCTTATAAAAGCTGAGATATTTCCTTCTGTCATAATGAGAATAAGATGCAGGAGTCCACAGAAACAAACCCTAAAATAAAATACAAACTGGCTGACACCATCTTTACGTGAATGTCAAGCCTGCTTCCCTGTATACATGAAAGATCTTCTCAATGGCAGCAATGTAGGCTGCTGTGCGTAGATCAAGCCCCAGGTTATGTTCCATGGATGTCTTCATAATATTCTGTAAAAATAAATATATTGAACCAAGTAGGTTACAGGGATTCAGTTTTCTATCAACAGCAAAGTTCTGTTAGTTAACATGGACACAAGTCTGTCTTGCCTATATAGGAGTTCCACTCATAAAAAAAAAAAAAACCTCCTGTGGTAAATAGCCATGATTTTCACGCATGAATTAACAGAAAATGAAATAAGAAATTGCAAGCAGCAAACCCCTTTACTGTGTTATTCATCTCTCCTTCCATTCCAGCATGTACAAATGACAATTTTTTTTTGGGAGGGGGGGGGGAGGTCCTAAGGAAGGGATTATTTAGTCCATGACTTTAAAAAGCTCCACAAACACATTTATAAAATTTCTCTAAAGCAACTATTTTGCATGCTTGTAATAAAACACATCGTGTTTCATGCTTTCCTTATGATGAATGAAATAGTGGTTTGAAAACCTATTTTCTGAGCTGTTTTGTGTAGTCCATGTGACAGTGCCATAAGCAAAAGTAATCAACTATCTGCTTGACTCTTCTAAGACAAATTAGCTTGATTATCATTTTAACCATGAGATAAAAAATGCCATTTTTAATAAGTTCATTCTTTTTAAAGGTAAATCTTTACACAAAATGGGTAATTATGGCTCACGAACAAAATGATAATGTAAGACACAGCCGTAAGAATATGTGGAACATGTTTGAAGATTAAGTTTACATATGTATAAGTTTTCACAACTAAAACACTTACTCTAGCAGATCTCTCCATGGTGTATTCCAGACCAGAATGAACAATGTCCTTTTCTGATGCACCCTGGAAAATGGGAAACAGTTACATTTTTTCCCTTGTACAAATCTGTACATAATACTGCCAACAAATTAGATACTTAAACAATTCAATAAAATGTATCTTTCTCGTTTCTGTGAAAGTTAGGGTTAGGGTTCTGTGAAAATAAAAGGCAAACTTACAGCAATCCTTTGTTCGAAATCCTCTGTAGGCAGGACAGGAATGGTTCCACCATTTCTACCAAACTTTCTCTCCAAGGATCTCTGTACACTCTCTGCCAAAAGAAAATCCTAACTTGTATTTCAAAAGTATACACTTAGTCCATACACTAAGCCACAGGTTAATGCATGTAATATTTGTTCATTTTGTAACATTAATAGGAAGTGACCCTCAACCCACTAATCCAGAGAATGGTGGAGAAAAGTAGGTAACTCTTTGGATTTAAAATGTTCAATGTCAGAAACATTATTTCTTAAACCATGACTATCGTAAATCTTATCTTTGTACTCACCCAAGAGATGGTAGTTTGAGTCCTTCTCATACTTGAATGTCAGTCGACCATAACTTACATGGTTCAGGTTTTTCAGCCATTCAAAATATGAGACAGTCACACCTCCAGCATTGACAAACAAATCCTACAAATGGAGACAAGAGTACACATTTAAATCATATCCTCCTTTCATTTTACATTACTTATGTCCAATAGAAGAATGCAATAGTGTATACAACTTCCTTTTAAGAGATAAATTTCAAGCAAATATTCTTCCTAATAAGTGAACTATATTTAGTAAATGTTTTCAAATTATTACTTGTTACATAAAATTTCCTGTAATTTATATTTGTACACTTGCAATGATTGAATATTTGCATGCACAATACGCATGACAATAATAATTTGATCATGTGCCAAAATTTTACAATAATCTCTCTCTCAGCACAAACATACACATATATAAGCAGGCTTAGATCCTACGTTCAGGCACACTATAGATGGTAAACATTTAAAAATGTTCTGTCCTGTATTCTCTCAGTATATTGTCATCAATATGTGATGCAGCAAGTATCTTACTGGAACTACAAGTATGTTCCTCTCCAGGAAGATCTTATCTGCTTCAACAGTTGTAGGACCATTGGCACCCTCAGCAATGATCTGGTGAATAAACAAAGCAAAATTCCAGATGTTAACCACAAAGCTTCAACCTACCTGCTGTAGACCTATAATTAGTGAAAAGTGAAGAAGGTGTAAAGTACTGGATGGGGAGAAAAAAACAGAGAAATTCCCAAAGCCTTACAGCAAGTGCTCAGGTGTCAACAATAAAATAATATCAAGTGCACAGGCTGAAGACATACGAGCTGGCTGTTTATGCCAGATTGCACTCTACAGGTGGTGTAATAGGTGTAGGATTTCAAATAACAAAGACATAAAGAAACTGCTTGCATCTGTAATAGTCAACTTATAGATTACCTTGGCCTGCACAAGGTGAGCATTGTCCTTTGTCAGCTGTTTTTCTCCTGCTGCCGGCACAAGTATATCACATTTTTCGAACAGCAGGTTACCCTCATATGGAGCAGCCCCTGGGAAGCCCACAATGGTGCCATTTTCCTATAAAAAATAAAGGAGACAGAAACAACAAGAATAAAATGCCAATATCAAACAATAGGTCAAGTTACATGAGACAATAAGGAAAATATATCTGCCACTGCATATATAACTGCAGTTATCATTATCTTAGTAATTTATGTTGAAATGTATGTAATAGTCAAGTAAGCATGATTTTACTTTGATTTCAAATAATGCCATTTAGACCAGTGGTTCTCAAAGAGTGGTCCGCAGACCACTAGTGGTCCGCGTGCATAGGTCAGGTGGTTCGCGGCTGCAGTCGTCATGTCAGCAAAGTGATGTTTAACGTGATGCATTCCTCACATTAACATTTTAATTACAAATAACAAGGTAGCTTTATGTCAGCTTATTACTATACTATACTGCTATTACTGTACAACTTATTACTATACTATACTGCTATTACTGTACAACTTATTACTATACTATACTGCTATTACTGTACAACTTATTACTATACTACTGTCACAAAAGGACATTTAGTTTTGAATTTTAATTAAGCAAATGCAGCAATTTAAATTTGAAATTCATAGTACAGAGTGATTTTTAGGCCTTGGTGGTCCGCCATATTTTTTACTTAAGTAAAGTGGTCCGCGGTCCAAAATACTTTGAGAACCACTGCACTAGACCAATGGGGGTTAATGGAGGGGTAAAAGGCCAGGACTAAGTTTAAGCAAAAAAAATGTGGGGAGGTGGTGGTAATAAAGAACATATAAAAGAGAAATGCTGTCATATCTTACAATCTTGTAGTCTTCCAGTTCCCTGGGATTGATGCCATCTCGATGGTTGTAGATGCTGCCATCCTTCTCTATCACACCAATACACTTAGCACCTGCACGGTGCAAGTACCGCATGCTGTGCATACCTACATTACCAAAGCCCTGAATCCAGATCACACACCTCTTAATTAAGCATCCAAAAGAATGTGGAAATGTCACTGGTCATTTTTTTTACTGATAACATATACAACAAAGCAATCATTAGGTCTTTGACCTCCTAAGTGCATGAAGATAAAAAGCAGTAGTTCTTACATCTTCTGACTTCTACTGTGGAAAAGCTTTCAGAGTGTATACATTACTGTATTTGTCCATTTTGCATTACATGCAAAACTCTTTACCACTGCGCTAGTATGCAAAAGTAAGCATCCATGACCTTTTGGCACCTGATATGTAGAGTGGGAACCCACACTTATTATGTGCCCAGGATGTTTTTATAAGTGGGGAGTACAACTCTTCAATATGACTTTCCCCTTCACAACCTTTTTCAAAGGATCAAGTACCATTCAAGTGTGTTAAGTTGGAAAAGTATGCATGTGATCTAACCATAATGTGTGACTACTTTGTGACAATTATATTGCAAGGTGTGCGCTAGTCATTAACTACAGTGGAGATAGTTTACCTGTACAATAAAGGTTTTATCACCAAAACCAGGTGTCAAGCCAACCATGCTCATGTAGCTTGCCTCCATAATGAAGTTATGTACACCATGGTACAATCCCTAAAAATTTTAGAAAAAAACAAACAAGGCTTCTGAAAGAATTTTACACCACAAGAAGTATGTTCTAATTTACTAGCAATTATCAGAACAAGTGATTCTTTAAACATAAACATATAAAAGAAATATGCACCAGTTACACTGTTTTGTCCTTTTCAGTTTTTAACAAACTGCATACTACAGCATAGCAATCACATATTTAGAGAAAGAGTTTACTTGCAACTATTAAATAGAATTTTCATACTTTCGTACTTGTCCAATGTAATGACTATAGGAGATTCTCTACTACCAATTTAAACACCAGCTGTAAAGTTTTTTTTTTGCTAAGAACTCATTCAAAAGAATACAAAGTGTAGCTTAACTGGCCAGCCATCTCTCCTCTAGTAGTCACCCAGCATACCCTTAAAAGTTTCCCCTCAGTTGACTGATGGCCAATTCTATTCTGCAGCCTAAAAACTAAAACAGCGGTGGGAAGGGAAAAGAGTTCAAGTCATGTCATCGGTGAGGTATCAAAGAAAAAAAATTTATTTTTTAAAATGTTATTTTCTCAACTTCAACTTTGTCTGAAGAAAGTGTCTACACCCATGAGTTAAAGTGTTGGTCTAGAGGAGATTTTATCAAAGTGAGCAAGGAATCACAGCTTTCAATTATTTCAATTAATTTGATTGTTGACACCACCAGATACATCAAGGATTTATTCCTTAAATTTTATGGGGATGGCAGAGGAACCTGTCACGTGTGAGGCTGTGGTGCACTCTCACTATGATGACAGTAAAACCATGCATGACAACCATGAAGTGGGCTGCCATTTCGTGTGGCCAAGCAACTCTATGAAGATCCTGGCCTGCACACACATTACCTAACAGCATGCTGGAAATATTCCAAGTGCCCTGCTTGTCAAAGGCAAGCTGCTGTACAATAGAAATGGTTATTAACTGATAGAGGGGCTTTTTAAGGACACACTGGGTACTCGGGGGGAGGATAGGGTAACTGGCTAGGAAGGAAACAACTATCTTTCTTAGCATGAGAGGAAACTTTACAGCAGACATCTCAATGGATAGTAATTCCCCTAGTCATCTCAAATAAAGTTAAAAAAGAAATTGTTCTACTGGAAATTCAAGATAACCATTAGTCCTTTATGCTTTGGTAAAAAGTCTTACTCTGCCTGTGGCTGAGATTCTTCCATGAATACCACCTTGAGGAATTGGTTTGCCAGTGACACAAGCTCTAGCATTGATGTCAAAATGACCTAAAATTCAATAAAACATTTATTAAGCTTTTTCCTCAGAATAGTTCTGATTTACTCAGAGGCAAACATGATGCTTTTTTCAAATGTCAGAAAATAAAGTTTAAAAATAAACATAATAAACAAAAAAGGAGTAGAACAAGTTCCCTAAACTGCTTAAGAGGGAAAATTTCCACTATACCTACAAAGAAAAGGAATTCTAATAATTACCATTTTAAAAAAAATATGAAAGAGATAACGCAATAAAGCTGTGCTACTAGAAAAGCAACTTATTACTGCTAAGAAGTTTTGTTACATTCCTTAAACATCACAATAACAAATGAAAAAAATTCCCAGAATCTCTCACCAAGAGAATTGGCATAGGTGTCAGCAATCCAGCTCATCTCTCGCTCTCCAGTTCCCATGTCTGGGGCTGGTACATCAATACCAGGTCCTGTCAGGACACAGTCACGATTTACAAGATGAAAAATAAGATTTGATACACCTTGAGGCACTACGATAATACTGCATTAAGCATTGTCGAAGATCATGCTCATATAGATAAAAATTCCCACACATATATTTATATAAATCAAGACATCAAAAAACACACTGTACACTTTTTAAAAAAATCTTGATTAAAGCAAATAGACATTCAACATAAATGTGTATATCATTTTCATACCTCTTCCAAATTTTAATGTTTATTAATTTAAAACTATAAATTTGCTTCTAAAATGGAATTTCTTTTTTTCCCTTGCTGCTCCAGTGACCACACTGTATAAATGTTTGTGAAAAAAATTGTTAATCTGTTGATCACAAACCTATAAACCCTTTTTTGGCCAGCTCAACTGTCAAGCGACGAGTTATTTTCTCGAGCTCATTCTCGGAGTATAAGCTTGGGTTGATCTTCACACCAGCTTTTGCTCCACCAAAAGGTACATCCACAATGGCACATTTGTATGTCATAAGTGCTGCCAGAGCTTGCACTTCATCAATGTTCACATCCTCACTGTAACGAATACCTGTAAGAATTGTTTAAGTACACTTCATGTCAAAATCTTTGGGGTTCCAGTAAGTAAACAATTCAGATTTAGACCAATAACACAATTATTCTATTTCTGAAAATTTCAATTTTCATACAAGACTAGCATGCCACAGACCTATGCGAACAATAACATCAGACATAAAAAAAAATGAGCCAGTCTCATACATTCTTATACATTTTCTTCAAATATAATATTATTAACTGTGTTTTCACAACAAAAATATGTACTAAAACTATTGAAAAATTGATCAACACATGCAACACATAGGAAAAATATCCTTAGCATTCTATGTACCAGTGTATCTCACATACCTCAGTCATGGATTACATAAAAACTAGTTTGTATGTAAATATATGCCTGCAATAGTACCTGCAGTCTGAAACACTACCTCCTTTTCTTTTAACTTCAAATTCAATTTTTAACCTGTATTTTAAAAATGTGCTAATGCAGAAGCCTCTCAGTTGGATATATCTTTAAGCATAATGCTTAACTCTGACTTTTACTGTTTGCAATATCAGCCTATGCCAAGTAAAGTACAAACACAGCCAAAGGATACTGATGGGACTGATCTTCAGCAACAGCAGAATCAACTACTGGCAATTATTTACACCAATAGCACCAGCTCAACAATAGCAGTAATAAATCTAGTACTTAAAGCACTTCAATAACACCGATTCAACCCATAATAAGTGCACCAATAACTTTTTCATTGTTTCCTAGCACAATCCATAAATGTGTCATGGTGATAAGATCTGGAGCAGAGATAATAAACTTTCACATTGAAATGAAACAAGAGCACACACTAACTTGACTGCCCAGCCAAAGAACTTTCAGCTTTAGGAAAGAGCCCATGCTAGAACCATTGTTATGCATTTTCTCTCCCCCTATCCATGCACATTTTATTATGAAACAGTGCACAAAAATTGACAAAGTGGCAAAAAAAATTTTCCACTGCCAGCTGTAAACGGTTATATGATAACCCCAGTGCAAGACTGTTTTCAAATGAATTGCTTGAAACGAAAAGTTTGTTACAAGATACTAACTCTTACATCCTAAAAAAAAAATATCTCCTTCCTGCTGATGAAATGAAAACATTTAAAATTAGAACTATCACCAGCATTTTGGAAAGTTGGTCAAGACCTTGTATCAATATCACAAATGTCAGCTCAATTGTATAAAATTTTCAGCTACATAATCTCTTATCAATATGTTTTAAGTTTACATTACCTGGAGTCATCAGAGTTATTACAATTTACAAATTAGGTCAGTCCAGATGGATGTTCTCCCAACCACTCCCTCCATCCACCCCCCTAAAAAAAAAGCTACAACTCGAAATGCACTTGTGATAAACAAATGACAGAACTGATTCTAATAACTGTCGGCAAAACTTAATTTTATGTTTGACTGCTTAACTCTGATTAACCCTTTCACACATAGTCTTTAGTTATTTTGATGCCACCATATTCTATTTCCTCCAAAATAAGACAGAGTCTGATATTATATTTCACTCCAAAAGGGTTATTAGGACTTATTTTCAGGGGTTATCTTATTTGTTTCACGTACAAAAATCTACATTTATTCTAATAGGGATGTCATCTTCTTCTGGGAGATTGTTATAACTTGTAACGTTATCAATAAATTTATGATATCATTACTTTATAATTCAATATATCCTTTAACGGATGAATGAAATTCATCTGACTGGCTGACAATCTTATCTGGGGCATATATCATTAATATCCTGAAAAATCATTCTAGGGATTAGTTTGGGGGAAATACTATAGACTAACAAAACTTTTTAAGCCACCCTCAAATTAAATACATAAAATGAATTGCACCCCTTATGTCCTCAATGTAGATCCCTTGCTGTTCTTACAGCTAAATAACCCTTTCAGCAATATACCACCCTGGTTTGGTTGTTGATTGCTTTTTTGTGTGTCACAGTAAAGCTGAAAAAGAAAAGCTATATGCAGAAGAAGTATAGCAGGAAGGATTTTTCTGTGTTTAAAATGCTTGCTGTAAAAAAGCGTAAGTTTAAGCTGGGGGATGGCCTACCAGCATACCTAAGCCAGAAACCTTAGTCTCTGCCAAGTGTAATGAGAAACCTTGTTTGTTAAGACTCCTTTGCCTGCTCATGACACATGCATTTTATTTGCTGAGAGGGATATTGCAAGCTGACGTGGCTGCTGGTGACATCCCAAGCTGGGCACTGCTGGCCTCCAAGGACTAAGATAAAAATCAGTCTGGACTGGCCTGACTTTTAAGCTTTGACCCCAGACCACAATAAGGTCATTTGCCCTTTTCACCTTTCACCACAAAGGGACCAGAGAAGATGTGGAGTAACACTGATAGCAGGTGAGACACAGGGTTAGAACAAGATGAAAAAGAGACATCCCCTCCAAAAAAAGTTTCATTGCTTTGCCCTTTTCTTCAGGGCCTTCAAGTAACCTAGATGCTTGCTATTTCTGTATACTTTCTTACTTTTCTAAGAACTGCAGGTAACAGAAAACTGCTTTAAAGTGTACATTAAAATATAATTTTATTCTCATAAAACAGATAACTTTGAGGTAGCTTCTATAACAAATTCAGTTAATTGGACAGTAAATAGCCACACACACATGCATATACCAACTGCCTGTGTGTGTATTTATAAAAGCCCAAACTGTATTATATACAAGATTACACATGAGCCTTATCTGCCAGCCTTATATTAACCATCTTAGCACTGCATAAAAATACAATTACGTAGTAAAGCAATGGCATATTTCTTAAGATGTCGAAAGCATCAGTGGGTGATATTGATTTTATACATTGCTGCTCTCGGGTAAATATTAGACCACATAACCTATAAATATTTGGAAAGGAGAGAACTTGAACTTTGCAATAAAAGTAATGAAAATTGCCTACTTTTACTCTGGTAACAGCAATAATAAAAGAAAATTCACAGTTTACTAATATTGGGTCATATAAGCTGGTGGCCCATTGCTCTCCACTGGCAAAGCCACAATCATGGCCCATCAAGCTAAGAGAGTTGACTGATATTAAAAAAACCTAAAATATCTTTATCACCCAGTAAAGGCAGTTCTGATTAATGTTACACAACTTTATGTCCCACTCCCCTATGTTGAATGGGATTGTACCTGATACCTCTATGTGCCATCTGAGTACAGCATTTGTACCCAACGCCCTCTGGTTCAATAATGATAAAAAATGAATAAAGTCTTCAAAGACATCATTTATAAAAGGTATGTTGTATTTGTTTGAAAGATCTGAATGAACAATTTCAGTTAAGCACCATAAAATGCAGACAAGTGAACCACTTTACCAAGAAACTCTTCTAAATGTTTCATAAAATGCTGCATTTAAAATTACAAATACAGTAATATTTCCCAAGACAATTGATATAAAGTAGGTTAAAGAGTTCTTGATTTCCAGCTGAAATTGTAGCTTCCAACCTCAATGATTTGAGCTAAAATGAACCTGGGAACCGTCATACCTTCGTAGGTAGGTCCGCAGGTGAACCTGTGATGCGCTGTATTTTGACAGCTCTAGCCGGATTGTACCCACGCAATATCACGCAACACTGGTCACATTACTCATAAAATGAACTATATGTATGCTTCGAAACCGTCCGAAGTGCCAAGGAAATCTATAATTCATCAGACTGACGAAAAGTATGCACTAGCAACCTAAAACCTAACAGCCCCTAACCCCTCCCCTCCAAAAAAAAATTAATTTTTTGTTAAGATTTAAATCGCGTACTACATGAAGCAAAAAATCCACACTAAAGAGCTGATAATGTATTTCAAGTTCACAGGTTCCATAAAGTTTGTGTTCAGTTTTTTCTCCCTGTCATCCCATTTAATAATTCAAAGTTTTAAAATACTGGAGATTTACAAGAGAGCAGACATACCTCCTTTACATGGAGTTCTGTGCTGACTGTGCTGTGCCCGGTATGCCTCGATCACTTCGTATTCACCATTGTCGCGTTTGATGGGGAAGTTAACGGCAATAGCATGATTACATGGTTTGATGATACGTAAAATTCCTCTTACACGTTGTCGCTTTTCGTCCAATGACAGTTTCCCCTTCAACTGGTCCACCAAACGATTTTCAATGATGGAAGCCGCACGGTCAAAAAACATGCCCACCATCTCAAAGAAACTAGGTTCAGGTTCGCTGCTTTCGGAGGAATGGCGAACTCCAGAGACTGAAGTTCGTACAAGAAAACCTTGAGGACGTCCCCTCTGAAGTCCACGAGAGACATCCTGAGCAACTTGACGATACATGACTGTCGGTGGTTCGGTTCTTGCTGAAGTGAACACCTCGCCCACAGCTCTCACACTCGTCCCTGTGAAAAGAGAGCGCTTCATTTGATTGGTTCACAGATATCCTTGACCTATCCACTGGCACGGGAGGTGTGAGCCAGTCTGGCCAATCGAAAGAGTTGCTGTCCATGCAGCTCACTAACCTCATTTCTGGAGGTCACATTCACAGGAAAGGTACAGAATATTGCCCTAAACTTGATAAGTGTACTCCCAAGTCATGAAAGATATATGGCTAAACAGCGAAAATGAAACCGCACGAAACTTAAGGTATCGATACGGAACTGGTTCTACTGCGCAGTTAAAGCAATAAATGTGTTGAGTACACTAACTGTCCTGAATCTGGCTCTACCCTCAGAAAGTCGTTTCTGGGGCAAGCGATCGACAAATATGCTATTAATATTTATTAAATTTATCTTCAGATAAGTTTGAATTACCACAATCCAAAGCTTTAAAATTATTTTGAAGCTAAAATATTTTTTATTTTTTATTTTTTTGTATTTTTAATTTAGCTCCCACACATAAACGAAAGTACGAAATAAACGAAATAAATAAATTTGGAAAATATATAACGCCCGACGTATACGTGCATGCAAGGTGTTGTGTATTGTTCGGAGACCGTAGTAATAATGTGATAATATCTCTAAGCTTGCCTACATAATATTGTTTTGCTATTTGGTAGTTTTGATGAACAGTGGATAATAAGGTCACAGACTGCATGTCGATCGTAGGGTCCTTTTGGTCGATTTCAGTACACCTGTGCTAATTCTCTTCTATATATATATAAAGCGAATCAGCTGATCCGTGCACTGCACTGTTCTAGTTCGGGAACACGCCGACCTTAAGAGGACCCTCGCTAAAAATCTCGATCGTCTTTTACTGAAGTCGGTCACGATCTTCACCTTAGCCCCAGTTGGGTTGTATTTCTGCTATTCTCTTCTCTTTGTGCGTGTGTGTGCGCGCGCGTGACGGACGTCTGTACGTGTTCAAGCGCACGTGTGCACAAGCATATGTGTTGTTTCTGGGACCATGGCTTGTGCTACATAGAATCTTTGAGGACGTCCGGTATATCAGATTTCCTGAAAGGGTGTGTATGCGCACAATCCCACTTCAAGCGCGATCTGTATTTCTTGACTTCTATAGCTGTTAAAATTATTGATGCTTTACCACCAAGGAGTCTGATAGTATTGCATCTTTCAAGAAAAATCTTAAGACTCACTTGTTTAAACTTATTTGAAGTTATCATTTGACCTGCAGTTTTGTGGCTGCTGGGATCACCGCGCATTGAGCGCATCTTTGTGATGCGGATACTAGCGCGCTATAAAACTACATCATCATCACCCTCGCATTTTACTGTCGTGTTGACCTTATTTTGTGACGTTTAGCGGCTGCATGCTTATAATTTAACATTCCAGTACTTCTCTGAGTAAATTTATTCTCTTCACAATTTATTCTACAGCACGAACAACAGAGCCATGTATGTGCGTACGTGTGTGTGCACGCCCGCTCTCGTGTGCATGCGCGAGCTTGTGTGTGGTGGTGATGTGTGTGTGTGAGAGAGAAAGAGAGATTGATGTACTAATAGTAGTATTTAATATCTTCGGTACGGTCCATTCCAAAGTGCATGGCGATGGCATACGAGATGACGCTACCGCACACACCAAACCTGTTACTCACCGGACACAGGTTGTGCCAAAGAGTATAAAGATCAAATTCTCACTGTTATTAAGTTCCACCGGACCTCCTACGCTTTAGCTCAAGTTTTCAGTTCACAGTTTAACTCTATAATCTTCATTAGAGCTAAAGTTTCCGCTGACTGAAATAACGAGGTGACAGCACGGGCATGTGCGTGTAATGATGGCATTTGGCCCGTGAAGTACATCGTTAAACCCACCCACGAGGCTGGCGATGGCTCAGCAACTTCCTGTAATTGAAAAAAAATTAAGCCATCAGGCAAAGCGGCAGCCACATTGTTTTGTTCTGTGTGGCTTCTAATCAATCCACCTTCTCCTGCAGGATTTGCGTGGGTCAATCCATTTTTCCCCTTTAAAAAAAACGTTCTCTTAAAGTGCAGCTACAATGAAACTAAATCTCTTTCTCTCTTTCTCTCTTAAGAAACAAACAAGACAAGGCATTTCTATTTATCTCACTATGCAAAAAAACTATAGAAGTCCTATAAGAAACTTGGTTCGGAACCACATGGGCCCATCTGATGGGGGCTGGGCTGCCCAAAACCGGGGCCACTGGCGAGATGTTGCTGCCCTATGCTCCTCGAACAGTAACAAGGAATAAACTAAACTAAAAAACTTGGTTGGTAACAGTTGCTGAAGTAGATGTATGGTCCTAGCACTGTTGGTTTTGGATAGACAGCATGCCTAAAAAAAAAATGTCTGAATTATGGGGTATATATTGCATTTAGGGCTGACTAGGTTCATCAAAACTTGGAGATGGGATCTTTTTGTGTAGAACAAGCTTGGAAAAATCATGATCAAGAAAAACAAAAGCACAAACCATATCTTTCGAAAGATCTTGGCTCTAGTGGTGGTTTCAAACAGAATACGAAGCTTTTCCGGTATGAAGCTGTCAAAAAGTCAGAAAATAAAAATATATAAAATTTTTACTTCATAGTATTCTGCATAAAATGAAAAAAATATAACAATGCATGCCTTAACATTGTATTCCGTATGCAGAAGAGTTATAAACTCTACATGCTCGTTAACAAAGATCTAAAACAAAAACCATACAAATAACATATACACAGACTAAGAACTAGAAAGAACTAACTTAAAAAAAAAACCTAATAAACTTTTACTTAAATTAGTTAAAAGCCTTACTTCTATAAATATTGTAGCGGGAGTGTTTGTTAGGACAGTTGTAGTGCTGACACTTCGTCGTCCCCTCATTCCTCGCGCAGCGGGAGACAGACTAATGCAGCGGGTGACACAGCACCCTACCTTTCCGGCAGAAATAGCAGGTAAAATTCAGCGCTCGCACCCGTTACCAAGAAGTGACTGGTCCTGCTTGGAAGAGAAAATTATAAAGCTTTAGTTCTGAACATCCTGAGTTCGAGAGAAGTACCATATTTTTCCGCAAGGTGTTTTAATTGGTCCCGCTGAATAGCGGCTCACCTCACAACAACCTCCTCTACCCTCCACCCCAGGGGGTTAGGGACTATAGCCTATATAGGTTTTAGTAGGCTATGTAGGTGGGTTAGAATAGAAAAAATAGTTATATGTGTAAATAATGTAAATAAATCTGTCACTGAACTGATTTACCTGTGTGTGTCAGTCCACACGCATGCTAGTGCGTTGTACGTGTATATCCTCGTCGTGTCAATGAGGTGAACGTACTGCTAACAATCTTTACCAGACAGAGAATTAAGTCATTTCCCTCATTTTTTTTAAAAGCCGCTGCATTATATATATATTTCTATATTTGGTTTAGGCCATACTTCAAACAATTCGACAGTACTTCCCATGCGTTCTTCAATTGTTAGGGTTATTTTTTTAATGCTTTCTTTTTGACAATATGATCACCGTAAAGTATAAAAATATATTTATAAGCTAATTTACAGTCGGCATTGTTGAACATAATTACGAACACGCGCAGTGTACGTGTATCTATTATCGTCGTAGCCGTCAAGGTTGTGTAACATCTGCCACGCGGTGGTTTTGCCAATCTCTTGATTGTCAGATCGCATTGTACGTGCACTGGCTATACTAGCCTTTGCTTATAGGCGTTGCTGGAAATATCAAGACCGGTCTTATCTTGCATCTTTGTTGGATACAACGTATACTATAGTACGTACTTGCATGTGACTTAAGCAAGTGATGTGGTGGGAAATAAATTGGAGTAGACCATGTCGATCTGTGTTCATTACTACAATACTTGCGTTCAGCAGCAGCAACAATTACAGAGCATTGTATATAGCACACTTTTAAATGTCGCTTTATGACGTGTTTTGAATACACAGGAAAACATTAACCGTTCTTTTCTTGTACACACAAGCACACAGACCGAGTACAAAAAGTATATCATAATATAGAAAGATATACGTGGTAGAAGTAGCTGGATATACTCCAGGAGGTGGCCGGTCGTTGCTCCCCACACCCTAAGTAAATTTGTCCCAGTTATATATGTCCATTTCGTCCCAAGACCGAAAAGTCGAATTGTCCCAGGCCCGATCGATCAGCTGCCATATGTTGGTTTAGACTTCAGTAAAATGGTGGCCAAACTTAATTTGCACTGCTCTGTTTGAAATAGGCAGCTGAGCTTGCGTATCTACATTATTCCAACCACGTAGTGTATATATAGGTACTATAATTAAATTAGTCGAGGTTCAAAAACCCGATGGGTTCTCTAGGTAAAATTCATTATATAGCTACTTAAATTGTGGCATCTCTCATCAATCCGTCTTTTGAGCCTGGGACGATTTGACTTTTCGGTCTTGGGACGAAATGTACATAGCGGAGACAAAAATGATAGGCTTTGGGGCGAAATGACGGGTGATCCTTCACGATACATAATCCCTGTAACGAGGGGAAAGGCAAGGGAGGGCAGAGTTGTCCTGCCTCGTGACGCATTTCACCCAGTTGTTGATGGCGCAAGTTAAAGTAATAAACTCACATTTCGAAAGACGTACTAAGAACAACAACCAAGAATTAACAGCCAATTATTTATAATACTACTGCGCATATAAATCGTACGAATGTTCCAGAGACGCCCCGTGTCCTTATTTGATTTGACTGGAAAGCTCGTCCCTGACGAGAGTATCGTAACCGAAAATAGCAAAACAGAATTGTGACGTCAAGATCCGATCCAAAATGGCGAGCTCAAACGGATTGTTTCCATCAACTCTCTTCAAATTTGACAATTTGTAAGTAATTTTCTTAAACTAATAATAAAAATATTTAGTAAATAAGTTTTCTTTGCACCAGCATTATGTATAATGTCAGCATTTTGTATAACCAATTAATTGTTTGAGAAACATTTCGAGTACAAAGGCCAAGGTACTCTGACGCAAAACATTGCGGCGGTGTTACATCGCTTCGTAGTATATAAGATTTTTTTTAAAAAAACCAACGTAGATTAGACTGAGACTGTAGAATCTATTTTAAGATCTGCTTTTTTGAAATGCACACGTTTTAAAACTGTCATACGAAACGGAAAATTGGATTTCTAAGTTTTAGCCGGCTGTAGTAAATAAACAGCAATATTGGAAAATATATCTTTGTAAATGACGCAGATTGGATTTTTCACTTTACAGCAGATCATCATTTTAGATAGCAGCCGTTTTTGTACCAACATTCTCTTCCTCAGATTATCGCCACCATATGTGTATAATAATACTGCAGCATTTTTTTTTTAAAGGCAGATGTTGTAAGGGAGAAGACTATTAAAAACTAATAAAAGTAAAGGGTATACCACTGGTAACTCGAGTCAGGCAGCTCGTTCTGAGCCAGATTTCTGTGTGTGTGTGGCTAGAAAACATGGAACAGCCGGTAAAAGATAAGGCCCCATAGCCTAAGTGCTGTCTGAGTACTGTACTTATCGGTATAGTTTAACATTAGGAATGACGTGTAGAGTGGTGAGGCAGATGCAGATTGTACTGTACACCTTACCAAAAAGTATTGTCACCAATCACTGGAGCTGACATCGGCTGCAAGCTGATGCAACTTTTATTGTAACGACCTTAGAACCTGGCTTCTCACCCAGCCCCCAGCCCCCAACCCCCACCCCCCAAAAAAATCATTATATTGAAAATATATAAATGTTCAATTTCCTTACTAAATGCCAAAAGGGAAAGGAGGTTGATAGATAACAGCATGATGCTTTTATGATAAACTCTGTAGTTTCCTTAAATTAACATTTTCTTATGCTTTAGAATTGAAGACAAGAATATACAATTAAAATTAATAAGACAGTAGAAAAAGGACACTTATGAAATGTTTTTAAATGTGTGTGTGTTAAGAACTTTGTTTGACAATACAGTGATACCTCGGTTCTCGAACGCCTTGACTTTCGACCAAATCGGTATTCGACCAGGAAATTCGAGAAAATTTTGTCTTGGAATCCAAACAAATATTTGGAACCCGAATGTCCGAGATGAGCCGAGTTGAGCCGAATGGCGTTCATTCTGCCCAGCGCGCCTTGCTTGCGTCATCAGTGTGAGTGCAGAGGAGAAAAAAAACAGCAAACAATTGACAAATTCTTCCGTAAAGAAATCAGACAAGCAACTGCAGAGCAAGATTCTGATTCTCCTCAGCAAAAGATACAGAGAACAGAAACACCCGAAGAGCAGTTACCCTCTGTTTTTATTGAAGAGGACTCCCTTCAAAACAATAACCATCCCCCTTCCCTCCTCCCTCCACATTCATTCCCTCCTGCCATAAAGTTTGGTACAGGTACAGTAAATGAAACACAATTTACTGTACTGTACAGTACATTTCTTTGTTTTTTGTTTTAATAAATACACTTTTATTTCTTATTTCTTGTTGAGACATGTTTTTCTACATATTATATACAAATTAGGCCAGTAAATAGGCATTTTCTGGGGCTTGGAACGAATTAATCCAGTTTCCATTATTTCCTATGGGTTTCATTGCTTCGGTTCTCGAACAATTTGGTTCTCGACCGTCCTCCCGGAACGAAGTATGTTCGAGAACCGAGGTATCACTGTATTAGCTTTCTTTTGTTCAGTCGTTTTCACTAGAGTCCCAAAAAAGGGAAGTTTGGCTTGTTCTTAAAAACTCAAAGCACTATAGACTCATAATATTAATTAGCTCTTTTATTAAAATATATATGCTTTCTATGAATGTTTTAGGGAACGACCAGTACAGCTCCACCTTCAAAATGTCTATGCCACTTTGGGCATAGGGATGCTGTCGGCTGCTGTTGGTGCCTACGTTCATCTCTTTACAGAGATTCTGCAGGTATTATTAAAACAGTACTATAATGTGTCTTGTATGTTTAAAAGCTAATATTCTTCACTCACCAAAAGTGAAATTTATTGCTAAAAGTTGCTACAAAGGGCAGACACACAAAAGTTGATAATTAAAAAGAAAAACAGGGGAGAATGTGATTATATCACTATATGTATAGGGACAAATATAACATGGTTCTTAATTATAATCCAGGCAGGACTCCTGACAACCATTGCAGCAATCTGCCTGTTGATTTGGCTAGCAAGCACACGCCATGCTAAGGAAAATTTGAACATGCGCATGGCCATATTTACAGGATTTACTTTCTGTTCAGGTTGGTGCAGTTAAAATCTCTTTTAAATCGTTTATATAACATGGAGTGATGAAAGGTTACTTGATGACAGAAATTGCAAGCAGGGCCCAGTATTTTAATAATTTATTAGAGTTTAGAATCTTTAAGAGTTCTTAGGAAACAGACTTTGTGAATTTAAGCATTTAGTGATGTGTTTTTTGAGTGTAAACTTGTTGGATTTTTTTTTTTCGAATCAGTATGGAAGATTTCAGAATACTTGTTTTTATTTTTGGAATATTATAAATATGAAAATTTTTTAAAGTAGACTAGCAAAGCACAGTTGTAAAAAGAGTTTATGAATTTTGTGCATTGGCAACAAATGCCTTTTTAAAAAAACAAAACAAAATTCTTATTTTCTTAAATAGGTGTGTCACTGGGCCCCCTTCTTGACTTGGCCATTACAATTGAACCAAGGTGAGAAAAAAGATTATTTTGCAGCACACTGCCCACCTCTCAGCTGTGTTTAACTAAATTCATTTGTTCATTGATCCAGCAAACAAAATTGCAACATAAATAGCCACTGGTGTAAACATTCAAATGAATGTGATGTGTTCATTACAAAATAATAATTTCCAAATCTGAGCAGATCTTTCACGTTGTTTTTATGTTTTATCATGTAACCAGTTGTCAAGATGGGAGATTGGGGGCATATGTTAATTAAGTACATCTGTTTGTGTAAGTTGAGTTGTACATTTCTTTAAGAAAACTCCTAGTTGCTCTATGTTAAATAATCAGGACTTATCATTTTCACGAAGATGTAAAATTGTTCAAACATTTGGATCATGGCTTCTTGTTTTGCGTGCCCAGCATTATTGCCACTGCTCTGCTTGGCACAGCAGTTGTGTTCATCAGCTTCAGCTTGGCTGCCCTGTACAACAACCAACGCACCTACTTGTACATGGGAGGTGAGTTTAGAGCCACAAGTTAAAAACACAACTCAGTTTTCTTCTGTTTGTTGTACAGGAACAGGGTGGTAGAGAGAAACCAGTTAATTTCTCTCCAGGAAAGAATCTTGCAGAATTTGCTTTTCAACAAGTGTCATAGATGCTGGCTTTTTTATGTCAGTATTAAACCTTTTCAGTAAAATGCATTGAAGAAACATTTTAAGAATAAGGAATATTTTTGTATTTTTATTTAAGAAAAGTTTCATTTGGGAAAAGTGGGAAATGTGCACTCAGAATTGAATAGTTTTAGGTCATTTTCTTCATTTGATTTATTTTTCAGGGTTTCTTATGTCAGCTTTGTCCTGGCTTCTGATTCTTTCCATTGGAAATCTTTTCTTTGCCTCGAGACTTCTTTTTGATGTAAGTGTTTTGATGCTCATTGATGGTAAAGTACCAGTTAAAGTTTTCATGCATATTTTACCATTTTGAATCAGCCTTTTTCAAATGATGAAATAAAATCGAGCTTTCTTTCTGTCCCAGATAAACCTCTATGCAGGCCTATTCCTCTTTTGTGCCTTTGTTCTGTATGACACCCAGCTCATTGTGGAGAAGCGTCGTCATGGAGATGATGACTACATCTGGTTGGTATTCATAAAATTTTAAAAAATCCCATAAAATGGTCTACTTACATTATTTAAATCTTCTGTTTAAAAAAACTGTTTATTGTGATATTAATGTAACATGGCATTAAATATATTGAACCAATACATAATATGTTTCTGGATGTTCCTGCTTGATGAATCCTTGCATAGATTTAGAAAAAAATAGGATAGTTCTCCTGACCTCAAAGAAGTTTGGTAGTGAGACCACACATCATGGGGCCAACTTTTTTGAAAGGGTGGCACCCATTCTCTTGTAAAAATGAAGGCAGTACATAATTTTGGAAAAATTATATTTTTTGTGGCGATAATAGCTCGTTTTATTGTACTTTGTGGATATTCCATTTCAGGCACTCTGTGGATTTGTTTCTGGACTTCATCAATATTTTCCGCAGGCTGATTATCATCCTTTCAAGAAAGGTTAGTGTGTCCTTAACATTGGAAACCATGGACCAAAACCAATTTATTTTATGTCATAAACCTTGGTTTCCTTTGTCAAAGTTGTGCAGTTTATATACATTGTTTGGAGTCATCACTGATACTGAAATGGGACATTGAAAAACAACAAATTACTCAAACTAGACCAGTGGTTGAGTGCGGTCCGCATGCATAAATCAGGTGGTTCTTGGCTGACAGTCATCATATGTCAGCAAAGTGATGTTTAAATTGCCAGACATGCTAATTAGTCCTGTATTGATTTCACACGAGTTTTAATTTTATCAATGCCCAACTGCTTGTTCGCATAAAACACTTGCTTACTAAGTCTTTATGTCACAGAGCGAGCATTATATCATTTAACCGTGTCATCCGTTACTCCTTGATAACAGTGCATTTCCTTATTTTTAACTTTATGTGTACTTTGAGAAGTATGTAATTTTATTTAAAAGTATTACTATACTACTGTCACAAAAGTACATTTAGTTTTGAATTGTAATGAAACTAATGCAGCAGTTTAAATTTGAAATTCATCATACAGAGTGATTTAAGCTTTGGTGGGCTGCTATATTTTTTACTTCAGTATCCTGAAATACTTTGAGAACCACTGAACTAGACAGTATTATGAATGAGCCGGCTAAGGCTGCTTAAGCATTCTCTTGTTCATTTGGTTAATCTTAGGTTGGTTCAAGACAGAGTTATAGGCGGAGGACGCATGTTTCAGGTCTGGCCACAGTGTTGTTGATAAAGTTGCAAGTGCTTGCACTTGGCATATTTGTTCCCATGGATGGGAGCGATAAATTTTCCTGGGACTGAATACTTTTTGAGAGCCATATAACACTAAAGTATATGTATATACTGTTATAGGTCACATAAATGTATCACTGTCTTCTGACACACATATTTCAAGTCATGCAATGCCTTCAATAGTTCACAGTATTGAAATGACCAACTTTATTAGTGCTAGTTATATGCTATAAAGCAATTGGTGGATCATATCAAAACACTACACAATCACACACCCACACAACTGACAGTTCATCCCTAATCTGTAGTTGAGCAGTAGGCTGGAGATGATATAAACGATTTCAAGTGTCTATTCTGCACACAGGCATAGTATGTTTGACCGAACTCAAAACAAATTCTCCTGCTAGGACTTGTTTTGGTATGAACAAAATGCTGTACGCTTTCTTGACGATTTGCTGTGGTGGCAAATACAGATATACTGAAGTTGACATTTTGTACAGATCAGATAACAAGATTCATTGTTTGAAATGGCAATTCATGATTCACTATCACCACAATCAGTGAAACCAGCCATCAGTATTTAAGAGTGAGATTGAAGGCATCTGTTAGCAATAGTTCAGTTCTCTTAAGAAGGATAAAGCGTGTTTGCTTTTAATGAGTAAGAAAACAAACCATAATAGCTTTTGGAGATGTTAAAGAAATGTATGTTCAAAGAAGGTAGCCGTTATCAAAGTTATGGTGTTCTAGTGCATTTTATCAATACTGAAAATTTAGATCTCACAATTTGTTATTCCACTAAAAACTTTATTAATAAATACCCAATTCTTAAACACAACAAAGGAAAACGTACTTGTTCCACAGCATACACCACAAAAATCAATCTTACAGAGCCAAGTCTCAATTTTTTTTCCCCCGCAACATCTTATTCGAGAATCCATTTTCACCTCCTATTATTGGCAGTATTGTCGACTTAGAGCTGCGTAAAAGTCATCTTTGTTTTTAAAGATTTGCATTTTGGATGACAGCCTGCAAAATCAAATCTTTATAACTGCAGCAGCATCTGTTTCCTCAAGAGATACAGTCAAGATAGCTAGTACCATTGGCTAATTGTATTCACAATATATAACAAATCATGGCTTTAATGATTCCTAAGGGTCCATGGCCCTCCTTAATCAGTCAAAATTTTTAATTTTACTTTCTGTTCTGGTTCTGTCCTGAGATTTTTTTTTTCTCAGGATGGAAATCCATCCTCTGGATGGAGAACTCCCATCCATGTGGGGTTTTTTTTTTTCCTTCATGAAAAATTTTTTTTTTTTTGTTTTTTTAAGAGATTTTGAAAAAAAAATGTTTTAGTCCTGATTCTCATAAATCATCATCATGGTGAAAATTAATACATAGAATTATGTGCACTATCCATAATATTAAGCAGTACATCTGTATTAATGTAGAGTAAAATTTGATATAGTTTTTTTAGTTGGGTTTTATAAGTACATTGGAACCTCAGTTATCCAGTTTAATGATCTGTCATCCAGATAATCAAAAATAATTATAAAAATTCGCAAGTGCTAGAATAGGTGCTTTACAGTAAAATTCTTACCTTTCTTGTGTTGTTTATGAAGGTTTTTTTAAGAAAAAATCAGACTGGAGATCCTGCTTTTGTTTTCTTGCAGTGCTTCAATTTTATTGATGTGCAAAGTGTTAGGATGTCACTAAAATTTGAATGCACTTCCTGCTCAGGATAGAAAACTTAAGCTGTGACACGTCGTGTACATGCCTGTAGTCGGAATTCTTGGCAGTGAAATTTGGGTGGTCTTGTATTGTCTAGCAGGGTTTTTGAAAAAGGCAATCCTGGATAACCAAATGCATGGTTAATTGAAGACTGGATAATCAAGGTTCCAATGTATATAGCTTGCTAAAATTGCAACGACAGATCTTAAAAAAAAATAATTTTACAGTTAATAAACACTAATGCGAGAAACGGTTCATCCTGCAGTTAATTTACTAGCAATGTGTTCATAAGATATTTTAGACTGACATTAGGCAAGTACAAGTGTGATGCGTAACAAATTTTTGGGGTCGATGTATGAATGTGATGTGTTCTCTGGGATGCAGAGAGATTGGTATATGCTGCTGCTTAAGTTTTCACAGGACTAGTGAGAAAAGTTCCCATTATTATTAACAGATGCATTTGTAAACCTAAAAGTATCATAGCTCTATGAAAGTGTTTCCTGTGTAAAAATGAAAGGTGCAAACCATGTTAAGAACATGTGGATCAAACTATGTAAGAACGAGGAATGGATGAATAAGAGAATTTGTGACACACTTTGGTTGATGAATTCCACCATTCTGTTATTCTAATTTATAGATAGTTGCATATGTATGCATTTAAGTTCTTTTGATATGCATTTCAGCAGGAATTCACTTTGATACTTGTCATCTGCTTTTGAAATTCCTTTAGTTAGCTGTTCTTGGATGATTATTTGTATATAGCACATATTTATTCTTAGAGATCTTTTTGTATATTAATATTGAAAAAGATATTACCTAATTTTCAACATGCCCAGAGCTTTGATATAACATTTCATTTTACCAAAAGAAAAAAAGTTTATAGTGGCACAGCTATTTAGAAATTACTGGTAAAACAGCTCTGATCAAATTGTCCTATTTATCTTCTCACAGGAGAATGAGAAAAAGAAGAGGAACTGAAGCGTACCTTTGCAAGTATTGTTCAGATATTCTCCAGCTGCAGAGTACTCTACACCAGTGCTCAGAAGATGCTTTTTCTCTTTTTTGTGTCCTGTGCAGCTGCATGTTGTTTTGTGCATGGCAGTGTCTTTACCGAATTTTGTCACAAAATGGTGATGGACAGTTTAGTTCAGCTGTGAATTTTTGTCTTTAAATGAGGATTTGATGTGACCATATCCTTCTACAATGGAGATAGTGGATTCTTTATATAAAAAAAAAATTGTTTTGAAGCACTTGTCAGTCTCATGGTACCTGTTTTGAAATTGTTGTCAAGCAACTGCATGTAGCATTTAGGTGTTAATAACAATTTTATGCCATTGCTGAATGAATGTGATGTAATTGGTATATAATCATAATTATCCAGTAATTCAGCACTTATAAAGACTATCAGTCAATAACCATTGTAATGCTGTTGTAAACAGAGGGCATCTTAGATACATTCACCAGCAAAAAAAAAAAATTTTTTTTTTGTGTGTGATCAGAGGGGGTAGTAAGCAAAACATCAACTTAGTGTTTTAATGTTGAGTTACCTGCTGATAGGGGGGATCATTTTCTTGGGTCTCGTTTTTGCCTCTGGAATTGGGGAAAACCCGTTTCTGGCTTTTCACTTTACATAAATTTAGACGTGTTAAGAACTTAAATGTTTTCCCCTATAAAAAAAATGTATTGAAATGAACATTACTACCCAAGATTTTCAGTTTTTATTATGCTCCCCACTTCGGATGAACAGATTAACGATGATAAACACATTTTTCCATGGTAATTGTAGTTACTGTGTAATTTCTACAAATAAATGTTTCTGTACTAAATGTCTTGTATTGCTTTCAACCACAATTGTTTCAGCAAAACATTCACACTTCCAGACACGCTCCCTCCCCCATATATCTTCACACATTTTACACTTGCTCACAACTTATATATTTTCAATATTTCTGGCACTTGATATTGTTCATTGTGCTGCCTGTAGGTTTGTCACTCAATTGTCATCAAAATACCATTTTTAAATCAGCTGTCGTCATCTGTACTGTCCTGGGTGCTGAAAAAAAAAAAAAAGGCCAATAAAAAACCCGACAGGGAAAAGTTAATTCAGGCAGTTTCTACCATGCATTGCCCTATCAAGATTACTTGCAAAACCTGGAAGCATATACAGGTAGTCCTCGACTTACGACGGGGATCCGTTCTTAACGCAGCATCGTAAACTGAATTTCGACGTAAGTCGGATCATACGTTCATACAGTACTGTACCATAATAACAGTACAGTACTGCAAACACTTAGCCTATCCTAACACAGCACCCTACATAATTATCAATAAACATAAGTACAGTAAAATATTGTGCAGTACACTACGCTTTGTTATCACTGTCACTTTCATAGGAGCAGATCCTGTCACGTGTTCAAAGATGCGATCTTTATCTTGATAATCGTAGCTACAGTCGAGCGACTAAGTCCTAATGACCTGCCAATTTCTGTTGCTGTTTCCCCCTTCTCAGATTGCCTTATGATATCCACTTTCACCTCCATGGTGATGGCCTTCCTTTTCTTTGATGCACTGACCTCGTAAGTCAGAATGAGCATCGTAACCACGAAACGACGTAACTCGAGACCGTCGTAACCCGAGGACTACCTGTACCTTTACAAGGTACATTCAACAAGCGGTCATGCGCAATCATAAAACCTGTTTTTATCAGGTGTTTCAGAGCTACGCACAACCAGACCAACCTTTCAAAGGAAAGACATCAAAAAAATATCTGCTACAGGTGCATGTCCACCGCAATTACCTTGTATAATCTTTGTTGTTGTTGCTGCTGCTGCCGCCTACACTAGATGAAAAACCTGGACCACAGGGGCTGTTGGGACAATTACTGACATCTGATGCACAGCACCCTGAAGACAATCCTGATGGGCCAGCTTCCTCCTCAGCTTCCTCGTCAGGTTCCTCATTTTCCTTGTCAGCTGGCTTCTTTGTGAAAAATGAATCGATTCCCTTTTGCCAGTCTGGTGTTGGTCGAGGACAAACTGGGTTTCCACCTGCATACTTTTTGCCTAAAAATAAAAATGAACTAGAATCTAGTGAACACTAGATCATTCTTAAAAATGAAAACATGAAATCCAGTCTGACCAGCATAATGACTTCGTTTACAAGTAAATTGAAAAGTGAGTTTAAAAAAAAACCGCGAAGAATTTAGGCCTGAACTTTTTAAAATCCAAGGTGTAGCATACATCATCCACAAGAAAATCTTCCAGTCTTTTCCAGCTGTTGTCACAGACATGATCCTGCCTTGTTGTCATATCAAGGAAGAAAATTTATTGTCAATCATGTACAAACATCCATAGCAGTATATGATCACCTCAATCTCTTGGAAAAAAGTTGTGGAACTTCAGCTTATAGAATTACTGCTAAGCAAAACAATTTACAAATCCTTGTTAAGTTGAAGCAGAACATAATTCCATCAACCCAAAATCTTGAAACAACTAAAAACATCCCATTATCTCAAAATTTATTACAAAATTCTAATACATCCATAATTATATTTCACTGTTCATAGCTACAATCTATGTGGGTTATGGGATTGTGGGATTGGTGTTATCGGACCAAACTGTGAGCAGAGCAAAAACACTTGCCTGATGGTGATGCTCCATTACTGCTAACACTGCTGGATGAAGAGCTAGCACCCAAACACTTCCGTGGTGCACGAGCAGCAACCACTATAAATAAAAATCAAGTTTCAGCTTTATTGTAGCTCTATAATTTATTCCCAATAGTTGATCATACAATAGATTTGTTGAAACTATAAATAGGTATTTCCAAGCAATAACGCTATAACGGTCAGTGGCATGTCACAAAATGATTCAACAGAAAAGAGAGGTATGATCCATATCATCATAGTGATGCACAAGAGAACTCGAGCAAATGCAATATTTCTCAACAACAAAGCATACTTCTTTCAATTAGTCGCTGAGTGATGTCATCGGTGCCCTCCTGCATTGTGCAACATATCGAAAACATACAAAACAGCCTTAGATGGCCAACACACTTCTCTTTCAGCAAGTAGCAGACCTTCACAGACAAAAATGACCTCATGGGGAGCAGTACACCTCAGAACTTCACCAGAAGTCTGACACAGCAGGTTCCGAACAAATGGACTTTTCAGGACTAGCAGCAAAGGGGGCATTCAACTTAAGCTGTGCTAGACAAATGTCAGCTGCTCTAAACTGCCATCAATGTTTTTAGCCCTTAAGTGTCTCTGTTACTGCATAAGCTGAAAAAAATATCTAACAGCCATTGTTTGCAGGATCGCAACAGTGATAATAGCAATTTTCATGCTGCTCGGATTTGGCATGTCACCACTATTAGCTTTTGCTCCCAAATATCAGTTTCCATTTTGCTCAAATGGTGTGAGACATGGACTTTCTCCCCCACCTCCCTACCAAGACCATACAAGCAATGACTGTACAGTTCGTGGCCACCTTTCTGATGGATCCACAAGAATCCCTTCTGGCAACAATAAATTGACATTTGTCTGGTTGGACCATGTGGTTACCTGACTATCGGATTTACGGAAATATATTTTTTCAGGGCATTCTTTGTGTATGTCGGAAGGGGGATGAGATGGGAGAGTTGACAAAGCAAGAACTGGCTAGACAACATAAATGAGTAAATTTCCCATGCTGGACCTCCTTGCTGACACTCAACAAAGACCACTTTGGGAAACCTTATCGACAGACGCGTCCCTCAAGGGACTGAACTGATTCAGCGATTAGTGAACACTCAAGTCATAGATATTTTGTTGATGGATTTGAACTTTTCTTTACTTCATATTTACTAAATAATTTTTTTAACCCTGCTTTACCATTAGCATGTTAAGATTATCTAATGAATCTGAATCGCATTATTAACTTTACATTATATATATCGTGTCATAACGGCTTCACTGATATCTACTGATAAATCACAGTTTAATGGATGATATATGTATGAATAAAAATGTGGCATTAGAACAAAGCACTATTTCTTGCCTTTGCGTGAAGCTGGACAACTATCTGCTTTCGTGCGAACCATTGTGATCACAAATCAAGGAAGGCAGAGATGTATTTTTCCTGACCACTGCGCCCGACCCACAACTTTACACTCTCACACAGTTCCCGCCTTTTCGCAAACACGGACCGTTTGAGGATCAGAGCAAAATAAGTCCAGCACGGGAGGATCAGGAACTAATATCCGTCCGTGAGAGGATATATTCACTACTAGCACGTCTGTGCTACTAGCCACAGACTCGTTCTGTGATGTGAAGTCTGAGCTACTTGGCAGCGGCCGGTGAAAGCCATAGTTACAGCTGGCTGATTTGACTGTAATTATGTCAAAGACGGTAAAGCCCTTGGTTAAGTAACGCTCAGCTGAAATATTTCTCACATGCTGCAGTGAGCTGACAAGAAATGCTCTTGAAAAATATTTTAGACGGTCATTGTATCTGCGGCAGATATTATTTAATGCCCCCTCTCCCCTTAAAGGATGGGCTTAGACCAAATGCATAGATAGAAAATCTTTTAAAAGTGTGACCTATCGTGAGCTGTTATTAAATTGCTGCTGCTTTTTTTTTTTTTATGGCAATTAACGTTCCAAAATTTTCACGAAAAATTAACCTCGTTTTTTTTTCTCGTCCCTTTTCAATCCCATCTTGCAATGTACCAAGTCCTACATTTTATAATCTATCACTACAATGGACGCAACACCTGTGCTTTCTCGAGGAAATGGAATAAAAATATAGACCGGTGTATTTCATCATCAACCATGGACCTGATCGAGGCAGCTATATATAGACTACATTTAGCACGTCGATCTTTACCATCGAAAGAAGTACTAAAGTTTATAGTTCCCTGGTAACAGACCTGGATTCCACAAACACGAACGCACTCCTCATCTTGAGTGATTGAAATTTTGTAGCCTGCAAATTCTTTTATCAGTCATCTCGAATGAAGTAACGAAATAAAACTTCTGCCAGTGCTTAATGTATGAAGTGTTTTAACCCTATCACGTATCCATTATATTGAATTACGTTTTTTTTTTTTTTGCTATCCCTATGTGTTTGTTCCAAACTTATAAGTTTATACTGTATGCATGTCTCAGTTTCATAACAATTGCTTTGTTGTACAAGAATGAAAGAACAAACAATTAGCTGGGACTGAGAGAATGACTGGTCTTATCGTCTCTGGTCATGCCAATTGATGGCCCTTGCCTTTAGACAAAAGTTTAGAGAGAACAAAAAAGCACTGACACAAATAGCACTGTATATATAGTGTTATCGCTGCGTTGCCGAGAAATAATGAACAAAAGAATGAAACCCGCCGTAGCAAATAAATGAGAAGCACGCTAGAATAGAAGAGAAATGAGATCTAACGCTTTAACTTCTTAAAATGAAAAATGAATTGGCTAGCAGGATATGGTGCTACATCTCTGGTGGTCGCACCCAGAAAGCGACGTATGTAGAGACACGTGCGTTTAAAGACTTAAACAAAAAAATGGCAAAATGAAACTAGGTAAAGATCTTTGGAATGCGTTTGTTCTTTCGACACGGGTGCATAGAACAATAAAGCTTTACAATTCCGAATGCAGCCATGTAATTGTTGATCATTAGTATTACATAGGGCCGATGTGATGAGAAGAGGTACGAGGAAGATTATGTGTCCTGATACAAGGCCGGGTTTCATGAGTCACTGGGGAACAGTAGCTGCAGAGTGTTGTGGTTTGGCTACAGCCCTCCCCTACCCCGCCCCTCCCAGTTCATTCTGTCCATCTTCTGGCTCTGACAGCATGTGCACAAGTACGGAACCGCATTATTTAGTTAGTCTGTGTGAGCCTCAACGATGCCTTGAGAAACAAATCTGATCACGGCCAAAGAATTAAGAATTAATTTGTGGACACACACACAAAAAATCACCTCCAGCTTTATTTCAACTGCCAGCGAGATCACCACCATCACCTAAACCAGTAGCACAACAACAAGAACAGCAGGCAGCAAAAGATCGAGAAAGGCTTCAACAGTAGAACGACAAAACAGCTTAATTCCCCTTTGACCTATGTGCACAACGCGTACTTACGATCGAGGGTGGACCTGTATGTTAGTGGTTTAGATGGACAGCTATAGGATTCAAGGTTGACTACCCAAAGTGAATAAGAAAGGCAGGTTTGGGAAAGGACGGATAAGGTCGAAAGATTTTTCATAAACAGAAAGGACTCGATCCACTCCAAACTGGATCGCACTGGTAACAGGAACAATTACCCGCGACCTTTCGGGCGGTACAGGTTCGCTAACAGTAACAGTGACTCCAGCCCTTGCTGGTGAAGATCAAGGACTCTAAGCAGCAGCTGTATAAACTGTACATCCGGCTGATCGCAGCGTAGACACGCAGACACACATACACATACGTGTGTATATACATCTGTGCACAGGCCACAAAGTTTTTCTACTTACACCATACGTTCGCACGCTCGGGTGGAAGTGTACATAAAATCATGCACCTATGTCATGGAGACGCGCATACATTCCCGTAAACACACAGATAATAAATAAATGTCTCTGTGCCCATTCACGGCCAGCACAAGTGCACACACAGGGCCAGTCACACAATCCCACAAGGACATAAAAGGCGAAATCCAAGAGGGCGATCCGGCCAGAACGCTCCAATGGATTGATCGCTGCTCAGGTCCTATGCACGACATGCTGACTCACGGCTGACGACAATCTTATCGAAGTATCCGACTTTTTTAAAAAGCCTAAAATGAATACACAAACATTGTTCAGTAATTTCCATATTCCGAAGCCCGCCACGGTCAAGTCGAGAGGTACGGTGAGCGGAGAGAAACGTAATTGCGGATTTCCTTGAAGTGAGAGAGACAGGGGAACTGTCTTGGCTTAATTCACAGAGGTCAGAATCAATTAACGTGCTTACAAAAAAGCGGGGCGGGGGGCACGGGCAATGATCCGAAAGCATGGTCATTAATTGTTAGTTGCCTCGACTCTCAGGGACAAAACTAAACTGATTTTAGTGTTCGTCTCAGCGTTAACATATCCGACTCTGCCACAGAAGAAAATAATTCGCTACAATAGTGCATACAAACATTTTACCTGCTCTTGCAGAAACAAAAAAAAAAGAAAAAAAAAGAAAAAAAGAAAAAAGGAAAAAAGGAAAAAAAAAAGCAAAGACTATAAATAAATAAGCGCAATTAGGACACTGACTGAGGCGCCCACCAGCGCCATTGCCTCATCTCAATGTTTGCGTGCGCGCATATGTGGGCGTCAGTGTGTATCCAGTGATAGGGTCTGTGTTGAAAATAGGATCAACTAGAATACCCAACGAGTCGCAAGGTTTAGTATGTAGAGATGCACAGACAACTGTAATGCTGCTCGATCGTGCATTGGGGTGAGCATATATAGGTCACGTAAACAAGCCCCAAGCTTCATTTATCTTGCATCCTTATGAGACAGGGATCTTGACTCAAGCTCCTCCGCTACTCTGTCACTAGAGTTCTCCCAAGATGCATTTTCCGGCGTGACCTAACTGAACAAAAAGAAAGGAAAAAAAGGCACGGAATATCCGGTTTAAACTAGATTTAACCAACAGTGTCTTGCTGGCTGAAACCGGTTTTACTGAACCATCACAGCAAAGTGACTATTTTTACCAGCTGTCTTTATTCCGTACAGTTCACACGATCACGAGGCGGTCACGCCGCTGTGACTTACCCTAGAGATCGAGGTCACTGGACATCCCGGTTACGGCACGTGCCATCAACAATTAGTCGTTCGGATGGTTCAAATCCGAGGGATAGAAGGAATTTTCCGAATTAATATTCAGACTGTAAAAGTCAAAAACCGTAAGATGTATTTATCAACATCAAATTCGTAATTCCCACAATGACTCATAATAAGTTCATCTATGCTGCCATAAATCAAAAGAGCAGGATTCAGTGCAATTTTCAGTGACGGATATTCCACAGAAAATCAGACTATTACAGGTTTATCTTATACCAGCAACGACTCTACTCGGTTCTACTTGAATGTCATTCTTATTCAGCTCGTTATTTGAGTTGCACGCAGAAAAAGGAGGCAATAATAAACGCAGTTATGCATTTTTTTATAACACTTTTATATTTGTTTGCTCGGGTACGCATATATATGTCCATATGTATAATACGTTCGTCCCCTCGAAAGGTTGCATGTCGCCGGAAGACGTCTTTGAATTAAACCATGTGGCATAACTCGTGACGAGCTTTCTTCTGGGAACTAATTAAGACGACAGACAAGTGCATAAAACACAGTGAGGAAAAGAAAGGAGGAAGTACACGAGGAAATTCTACTTTCAAAACCACAGGTTTTTTTTTCCTATATAATGCCAATATGTCATGGGAGTTCCCTCTTACTTCCCTGCCCCTTTCCCCTCTGGCGGACCAGGGACAGTCAGTACTTAGCCACATCTTTGTCCTAAGGCTTATCTGACATATGATACCCTCGTGTAACCTCCATCCTGTTCGCAACTTAGAGCGAAGCTCGCCGCCGGACTCTGAGGTCATTATCCCCTGTCACGTGACTCTCACAGGGTTGGCTAATTCGGTCAAACAGAACAGCTGATCGAGTTTGTGCACACTATCACTGATAAATAAAGCTTTTCTCGTCGAGAGGGCTGGTGGACAGGTAGGGAGGGAGAGGAGACAATAATAAAATGCCTGTTGTCGAGATTCGGAACATAGTATCAATGGTCTTATACTGCGAAGTTCTAATGACTGTTTTTCGATTTTTATTTTTGCTTCTTGCACAAATAATTTAAAATGTTGCACTAGGAACGTCTTCGTTTGAGGTTCCTATAGCGCCGTGCTACCCGTTTACAAGGGACACAGCTCTTCCAGCTATCGATAGGGTATCATATCGGGTTCTTCGATGAAATTTGAAAAAATGACTGACGCCGACTACCGTACGTAACCGAAATAGAACAGTGACGTCAGCAGCAGTGCTTGAAGGGACGACTCAGCTGATCAGGTGCATGACAGAGCTACTTCCAACAGAGTTCCACGCGCTGAGGTGGTGCGTGCAATAGAATAACTAGGGCAGAGAGATGAGATGCACCGCAAATACTTGACTTGTAAGTCTATGAGCTGTTAACAAACTCATCCAAGCATACAATTTACAAAGAATATAGATGTCAACGGCTCCTTTTCTGAGCGGGCATGAGTGAAGAGTGGCGTGTACCAGGAATAACTTGGGTTCACTTTTATCTGGGTTCATTTTGTGGCTGTCGTTCACGGCCTGCCAATCGGCATATAGCGGACAACTAAAGCTAAAATCGTTGATTATATAAAAAAGCCGAAGTCTTTATTCAAACTTGGCGAACTCGATGGACTAAATAAGCACGTGTAGAAGAAACTATACTGCTTTTAGGAAGATGAACTGCATATTTTCCCAACAATCCAATCCATCACCAATACCTGGTAGGGGAAATACACAAACCAACACGAGCCAGTGGGTGTGTACACCTCCGGCCTCGGCTGCTCGTGACTACCCGGCCGGTTCTTCAAGGTTCGTGGACCAATTACTAGAGCATGCAGAAGATTTAGAGGCGATCGACCTACCAGTATACCATCAAGAAATACTGTTCAAGTAAGAAGCATAAGCAGCTACATACAGGTGATGAAGTCAAGAAGTAAAAAAAAAAGTATATAAAGTGTCTCTAAAATTGCACATGAAGTGATGAACAGAAATATCGATGTTGCGAACTGTTTGGTGAAATAAATGTTTATTTAAAAAAAATCGAATTACAAAACTGGTTTAAAATTTCTTTACCAAAAGAGTCATCGAGGATTGGAATCGTCTGTAATGATCACTATATATATAATACATATATTCACTATGCCGAGTACACACGTTTCCACCTCCACTATACCACCCGGCCATGACTGACCGACTCCATAAAGAGGTCAGAAAGGCTGTCATTAATTTTTTCAAGAAGCTTCACTGCCTTGTATCCTTCGGTATTAGTAAGAACACGTTTTGTTTGTGCGATCTTCTCGAGGCCGATGTTGGTCAGTGGTTCACCTAGTAATTATCTAACGGTTCGTCGCTGCCAGCAAGACGTACGTCAGCACCCGCCGACTGTGCAACAAGAAAGCGTTGGCTGGCTCCAGTTAAAACTGGTTTTCTCACCGCCTGCCGTTTATAGGGCGGCGCGCGCACACAGCCTCAAGCTAGCCTGCCACGGAGGTCGAAGGTAGCAGCTGGGCAGACGACACTCCGCTTGCCGTAACTTCGCAACCGCCAACAAGCCTTTCACAGCATTGATCAAGAACTTCTAAGTGGTGAGTACTTTCGTTGCTTTTAACTTCATCATCGATTGTCATATTGAGTAGAGAGGACTTTTAAAGTACTGCTCTAGCATTGTGGCCACAACAGTACCTTTGTATAGTCTCTCCCTCTCCTGCACTTACTGACCAACACTATGCTAGACATTTGAAGGATACAAATGATGTCCGTTGCACTTTTGTTTTTCTTAAACGTCGCATGAGACTGATTGCCATTTGTTTGGCAATGTTTATGTACTTATGAAAGATTTGCCCAACAATATGCCCTCTACCTGACGTCTTTATTGTTTCTTACTCGAGTGTTCATTGACAGTACACTTTTATTGTTCATACCCGATTCTTGAACAGTAGTTAATACTGTTTGGGAAAGCTATACAGCAGCTGGATGAAGTCATGCGTGCACGCATCGGATAAATCAATAGCTGCTATTAATGTTTGTTACCTGTCCTTTCCGCGCGTACTGCCTCCTTTTGTAAAATTGTAGATGTTGGACAGGGGCCAGACTCACGGCAGTCTGCTAAGATTACCATAACACTGAAGTGGTTTAAATGAAATATTGACTTTATGAGTTTTGAATCTTAGTATTTCGTCAAATATGTTCCGAAAATTGTTACGTGACGGTTATGGGAGGACAATAATTTATTTTAGACGCATATTCCACAATATTAAGAACGCCCTTAAGCAAGTAGTGTTGTCGGCTCTACTGTTTTGAGTCAAGATATCTTGAAAGATTTTTTTTTTTAATTTAAAAATTGTCCCCACTCTTTTATTCTACAGCTTTCTTGTTTAGTGCATTGCGAGGAAGCCCCACTAACAATTCCAAGATGTCAGCGGGAGTTGAAGTTGTGCAAGCCTACACCCCCATCGTGCTGACCGACCCGTCCGAGTATAGGCCCGAGGTCAAGGACACATCCAAGTTCCGCGACTTCCGCATTCACAACACGCCGGCCCACGTGGTGCGGACGTATGATGCGATGCACACTTACCAGACCCTAGCCTTCGTCAAGGACCGCCTGGAGCACTGGGGGCGTCTGGACCACGACCACCTCACCGTCATGGAGGCCTTGGAAAAGCTCAATAACTTGGTGGATGAGAGCGACCCAGATATCGATCTGCCCAACTCCTACCACGCCTTCCAGACGGCGGAAGGAATACGCAAAAATCACCCAGACAAAGAGTGGCTGCAAGTGACCGGCCTAATCCACGACATCGGCAAGCTGATGGCACTGTGGGGAGAACCGCAGTGGGCGGTGGTGGGCGACACCTACCCTGTAGGCTGTGCACCCGACCCTTGCATAGTCTTCGGGGTGGAGAGCTTCCACAAAAACCCCGACATGAAGGACAAGAAGCTAAACACGCGGCTGGGGATATACGAGGAAAACTGCGGTCTGGACAAGGTGTACATGTCCTGGGGTCACGACGAATATCTGTACCTCGTCCTCCGCGCCAACAACCACAGCCTTCCGGAGGAAGCTCTGGCCATCGTGCGCTTCCACTCCTTTTATCCGTGGCACACGGGGGAAGCATATAAGTACCTGTGCAACAACAAGGACTCTGAGATGCTCGTTTGGGTCAAGGAGTTCAATCAGTATGACCTGTACACCAAGGCCCCCGAGATGCCGGATACAGAGGCTCTGTATGATTACTACGAAGGTTTGCTGAGGAAATACTTACCTGGCAAACTTCGATGGTAAACTGCGAGCGACCGTCATTAATTTTTCTTTTTCAAAATAAAAACGCAACAGAAATTGTAGGTGTTGGGACAGCTTTTCCTTGCAAGCACAATACGTTGTTCCATATTTTTATCAACCACCCAACTAATATTTGTTAAAATCTTTCTAATGTCTGCTATAGTAGTGTGTTGAGAACGCGCAGTTTGAAAACTTTTAAACTGAAATATACTTCTATTTTTATGGAGAGTTTTAGGTGTTCTAATTTTTGGCAGGAGCTTTTGCTTTTTTGGAAGCTGTGCGTTCTTGGCTGATTTGATGTGCAACAAGCGCACTTCGTAGAAATCATGTGAACAGAAAGCGCTTTGATTCCTATGCAACTTTATGGTAATTTTGATCTGTGCCAAACATGGGCGGTGGTAGCAACTTGATTGAGTGTCTAGCTTGTGGGGAAGGGGCATCTTAATCGGACGCTAAATGTCTCTGGCAAAATGTGAGGTGAGGTATAAACAGACCCTTTTGGGCACATGTGTGATTATGTGACGCCTTCCTTATACAGAAGTTTGTGGTGTGAGCGCATGCGCAACATTTATCACAGTTAACTCACATCACTGATTCCTATGGAATTATGGGAAGCTTCGTTTTCTTCCCGCCCTCTATGTTCCAGCTATGTGCGCTGTGCAGCTTCGGGTGTGTTTTTGTGTGTGTGTATGAGAGAGATAGGATGTGTGTGTGCACATGCACAGAAGCCTTGGGACTACTGATAATTTTTTCGTTTTGAAAATTATTTTAGGGAAAGTCCCTTGATATTTTTAATAAATCATTTGTTTACCGGTGACACATGTGTTCTATTTTTGTGTGTGCTATTGATGCAGATGCTTGTGCATGTAAAGAATTCATAATGAGCACACCGCACACAACATGTTTAATTACCCCAGTGTCAGCGAAGGTTTGTGTGTGCAGAACAGAACGGTAACGGCTGTACGTCGTTAATTAGTTTATAGATTAGCTAATCGTTAATTGGCTGTGTCGGAAACGTGCAGTTCGAGGTATACACAAACTTAGCGTTTGAGGGAGATGTTGAGATTAGCGATTCGTTAGTCTTTCGCCACACAGTGAGACAGCAGGCACAGTCGCAGCACAGTTATTTTTACGTCCAGGAAACCGGTGACCATCTACATCGTCTACTCACCACCCGACAAGGAGATCCTAAGGTCATCACAGTCGGGTGTCATTTGCCAACAAGGCGTCGAGCTGCAGTGCCGGTGTCGCACATGAATTGTAGATGGTCCATGCATTTAGTGCGCATCCACACGGACGGATGTTGATAGGGTAACGGGAAAGAGGCGTTACATCGGGGAACATCGTTATAAGGACTACAGTGGTGTCAGCGTCGCGAGACCCACACGACTCCAGGATCCTGTCACAAGTCTGCCTGCATTAAAGCAGTCAGACCAGGTATCAACATCATGGGGAACAGCAGCTAAGACCAACACCAACAAACTAGACAGATGGCAAAATTTGCGGTTGCACCTGATTCTGGGCACCATAAAGTCTACACCAGAGCGTGAAAAGGGGATAATAATAATAATAATAATAATAATAATAATAATAATAATAATAATATAAGCGCAATATCTCAGCCAAAGGCGGATTCATTGCGCTAACAAGATAAAAAAAAAATAGTAACAAAGATGCAGAATAAGATCACAAAATAGTAACAAGGATGTAGAAGGAAGAACAATGCGAGGACTCGCTGCGTTCCCGCAGTAAAGGGCGATCACTGTAGATGTAAGGGTAATGACCCCAGAGAATAAGGTTAGTGACGTCAGAAGAATTGATCCCAGAGAATAAGGTTAGTGACGTCAGAAGAATTTGATCCCAGAGAATAAGGTTAGTGACGTCAGAAGAATGCTGAGACGATATTGAGTAATCTGGAGAAAACAAAGAAATGTTATCATACTGAACTTCAAAAGAGTGATCATCAATTTATTCCATGCAGCGCAAGGTCGCTGCCGAAGCGAGTGACGCATGGTGGAGTGGAATCCAGTCAATAGATCAAACAGTTTGCACTTCAAAATAACATTATATACCGTCCTGTTTCTCACCAGAAGAAGAAGAAAACGCAGCAGAAGCACATGTAAACATGTTGGTCCAACACTTATATGCAAATCGAAGCACGACCAAAAAATAAATAAATAAATAAAAATAAAATAAACAAAATTAAGGAGAGCCGATCCCCTCAGCCTGCTAGGCGAAGGGACAGAACTCTCTCATCTTCAATGGCCGAGGTAGAATCTCTAGGGAAACGAAAGTAGTCTCAAAGTTTTCGCGCAGGAGGAAAAAACGAAGAGGCTACCATCATACCCCTTGCACGCAAAGCTCAAACCACCATAAAGGAACCATCTCAAGAGACAGAGCATCAATAACCAATACAAAGAGCAAAGAGACCAGAACTGGGACATCCTCAACAAGATGCTCTACTCAGAACTCAGCATGCTCTACTGGAGGGTCAACCAAGGGATGGAAATCACCAGCCACACTGTGCTTGGCATCTTTTCAAAATACTAGCCTCCTGAAAGCCTTAAGACTCTCACCCTCGCTGTGACCGACAACAGATACCTTTCAAGCTTATGGACTCAATGGACAGCTTTAATTATGGACGCTGCTTAGACTTGTATTTTTCAACTGAAAATAAGATGTATTCTAGATTTCAGTTTATTCTAGTGAACCACCAATTAATGAACTTCGAAGACATTTGTATGTGATTACTGTTTGCAGTCTGCGGTTTTACTAGAAAATCGTTAGTTTATAAATTTGTAAAATAAACATTTTCCTGCTTTCCACGGCGCTTTCAGCAAGTAATATAAAATCGTAAGAGGCTGATGCTTCATTTGAAAAGTAGCTATCTGAAGGACATATCAGAATCACTGATTCAGTAGAATTTAAAGTAATTTTATTTACTTGTTCAAATATTTAGCTGTTCAAGTATCTTCAAGTAGCTATGGAGCTGTACGATCAAAGGGGAGATCAACCATAACCCTGTCACATCACATACAAAGATGTGAGTGGGTTGTGAGAGGAAAGACCACCATATGAGTTTGTATTTTATTTAATAAAAACCCCAGCATAAATTAAACTCAATAATAAAATAAATTTTAAAATTTATCACGCCAGTAATAAAACTGATCAACGACCAAGTTAACGTACATCCTCACACGTACACGTCGCGAATCTGGTCTTCAGCTATGATATAACAGAAGGGTCTAAAACTTTCAAATCTATAAAAAAATTAATCATTTAATATTGTTTCAATAAAGTCGTCAGCAATCTGAAGCAAAAGTACAAAGTAGAATTTCGTGGTTCACGGAGGTACAGAGGGGGTCAAAGGGAGAGCATTTGTAAGCCACCGGAAGTAACAAAGGGCGAAACAAAAATATGGCGATGGTCGCTTACTTGACATTGGGATATCCCTCGCGATGTTCAGGGTGTCCAGGATAACATTACTTACGTGTTTCAAGAAGTTGTTGGTGTTCTATTTCTTCGTGTCTTATAGATGAATGGCCAGTTCGAATACAGGCTGTACCTGTATAGTTAACAGCATGAACAACGCTTGAGTCGGGTGAAGTCAGAAGATTAAGATTTATCTCATACACTTGTTTTACTTTGACTTCGACATAAAATGTAGGTATCTACGATTTCAAAGTTTATTTGATCATTAAACCGTGACTGTTTGCAGTTAATATTACTGTCTTTAAAGTAGCACATATATCCAGAGACAATTATTCATTTCTTACCTTCTCGTTGAAAAGAAAAAAAAGGAGGTGATGTCAGCATTATATTTTGAAGTGTATGAGGCAGTTTACTTTTACGATCACCAAAACGATGAATATTAAATAGCACCAATTGCATAAAATATGTTACAAAAACAGAAGATCCTCAGACTGTTTTCATTCTTGTACTGTTACATAATGGCATTTTTGAGCCGTTGAAACTGCATATGTGCTGTGCAATTTTTTAGTGATAAATTTTTCATTTTACTTTATGTATGCTGTATGTTTGTTATGAATGATACAGGGTGAGAAGATTTGAGATTATCCTTACCATATACATTTGAGGGTGGGGTCACTGATTTGTTAATATATAAATATTGAACAATTATATAGTTCAGTATTAAGAGATTCTATATGATACATTATATTACATGGTACCAAAGGAAGGATACAATAGCAAACAGATTTCATGGCCTAAGCTCTTCTAGGAATGTACAGTTTTTGTTCTTCAGTGACTTTCGTTATATACAAGGCATACAATGTGCAGAAAGCATTTAGTGGAAAATTCCACATAATCATCCACTGAAGCAGGTGAAGAAACAGTATGAACTAGGAAAAGAAGAAGATGAAAATGAAACAGGTCTAGCTTTGTGCATGTGCAGACTATTTTTTAAGTAAAGGAAAAGTTAGAACTTTAATACAAAAGTAAGTTGAGTGTGCATTTAAGCCTATTCTTGGATTTTAAGATGTCAGGGCTTTTTAGTTGGGATGCTGAGCTCTAGGGATCCATTTTAAAGATATAGAGCCTATAAGGTTAGTGAAATCACCGCTATTGATAGACTTCTTTTATAAATGATTTGTATTCTAAATGTTAAAAAAAAAAAACACTTTTATAATCACTTTTTGTACCTTCCTTTATTTCAGTGAATAGACTTGGGATCAATTTCTTTGGATCTTTTGTTGAAAAACAGCAAGGTATAATTTATAAGACATGGCAGCAGAGGCACTGGAGCAGTATTTTGTGGATGAGGGTGATGGGGAGAGACGAATTCTAATGGTGCCAGAAGGAGCATATAAGGGATGGCTGCCAAGAGTTCTGTACTCATACTCACTGGAGATTCTACACTTGCCATTTTTGCGACTGCTGAGTTTCCCAGTTGGGGGAACATCTCTCGGGAAACTAATCTCTCTCCGCACATTCCATGCAGTGGGAAACCACTTACAACGTTTGCCAACCAGCTTTGGGGAATGCTCTTGTATTGTCGATCTTGATCTTTCATTTAACTCTTTCACTGAAATCCCCCAACCTATCTTTGGCCTAACCAGGTTAGAAAAGCTGGACATGAGTCACAATGATATTACAGAGGTGTCAGAGAAAATTGGTCAACTGGCCAATTTGCAGGAGTTGAACCTGGCAGGCAATATTCTAAATAATTTTCCTGTTGAGATTGCTAAGTGTCGTCGAATCCAAAAGTTGGATCTCTCTGGAAAATTTCACCCAAGAGGTGAGATAAAGATCTTTCCAGAAGGCATCACATACCTTAATGATTTAGAAGACCTTAATCTCAGCTGGCAGCAGATAGAAAACATCCCCAGTGAATTTGGGAATCTTCGGCGGCTAAACAGGCTCAATCTGAAAGGAAATCACCTAGTTCATATATCACCTGAAATATCAAAGTGCATAAGACTGAAGAATGTAAACTTGGCTGGAGCATTGCGACTGTGCTCGGTGATTCCCTCAGCCTTATTCTGTCTAGAAGATTTGGAATACCTAAATCTTAGTGACAACTTCTTCACAGAAATTCCAGATGAAGTGTGTGGACTTCGTCACCTGACATACCTCATCATTCAGCGCAATGCTATACTGCGACTGCCAGAAAGATTGTTCCAGCTTAATCGCCTACACTTGCTTGAACTGAGTGAAAACTACCTGGAGGAGATTCCAGCTGCAATTGGAAACATGAGGCGCCTGACCTGCCTAGGTCTGGACAAAAATAGATTGACAACATTGCCTCCAGAAATATGTCAGGTGACTTCTCTGGAGAGACTACTGCTAGGTCACAACCGATTGAACAGCTTACCAGAAGACATTTATAAACTTACAAATCTTAAAGAACTGGGGCTTGAGAATAACCAGCTGACTGAGCTGCCTCTTTTACTGGATCGTCTTAGTGGTCTTGCAGAAAAGGGGGGGTGCCTTTCATTATATGGCAATAGTCTTCGCATACCTCCACAGCAAATCTGTGACCTAGGACCCATTCCTTTGTATCTCTTCTTAAAAGAGCTGAGAGTTTGTGAGGCACGGCATCGTAGAAAGATGATTCTAATTGGAGCAGTCAAGGCAGGTAAAACCAGTCTGCGGCATGCACTTACACTTGGCTACTCTCGCCTAACAGAAGAGCACGAGCGAACTTGGGTACTAGAGCGTCATCTTTGGGAGCCAGAGTCCCGACTAAGGGTGCAGATTTTAGATTTTGGTGGACACCACATTTATCAGGCTGCCCATCACATGTTCCTTACACCTGATGCCCTTCATGTGCTGGTGTTTGACCTCAGCCGATATCGAACAGAAACGTTTGAGGATTTGATTGGCAACTGGCTGGACACCATCATGGAGCGTGCCCCAGGTGCCACAATCATTCTTGTTGGAACTCATTCAGATCTTTGCAGTAAAGATGAGCTTGAAGAACGCTGTGCTGATGTTATACGTTGCATCAGAAGGGAGGAGGATGCCAAGCTGGAAGAACTGAAGGATGAGATTAAGCGTGCTCAGAAACTGCTAGAAGTTCCTGAGGCCAGGACACGAGCCACTGGTACATTTGGTGACATTGGTGTGGAACGTCTACATGAGAAGTTCACTTACCTTGAGAAGAAGTTAAACACAAGATCAAAAGTCCCCTCTGAAGTATTTGTTGTCAGCTGTGCTGAAGGACTGACTGGAGTTGATGAACTGCGAAACCATCTTGTGACCACCATGAAGCAGTGCGAGGAGCGTCTGCTGCCGGAGTCTTGGTACAGATTTTTGTCTGAGATACAGAGTGTGGAAGATCATGTCTTGGAGGTGGAGAAGGCTCAGGGCATTTTCAATGAGGTGATGGCTGCTGTCAGGCAGTCTATGATTAGCATGGGGGGATCAGCTGAGCTCAGTCTCCACATGGTGCTGAAATACCTGCACACCACAGGTGAGATTGTGTGGTACTATGAAAACCCTCGCTTGAAAGGAATCATCTTCCACCGCCCAGAGACGCTCATTGAGATGCTTAGGGTTGTTTTTCGCCATGACTTTGAAAGTGCTTTGACTTTTGACCCTAGCTTAGGCAGGGAAGCTGGATTGATACAAGAGAGGTTCCAGATGTTGAAGGAAGACTTTGTGCGGCGTGGTCTTATGACATACGAACTTCTTTACTACTCTCTGCTGCATTTTCATTTGTCTCCTGATGCATTGAAGACTTTCATTTACCTCATGCTCATGTTTGATTTGTGCTACGAAGTGGAGAGGGGAAATGACCCATCCTTGGTGAATGCTTCTCGAATTCTGGAGTTTCCCTGGTTCTTTCCAGTAGAACCTCCAAGGGATCTTGCCGAAAGATGGCCCAAGAAAATCCCCAACAACACTTTTGAGTTACGTTTTGAGGTGGAATTTCCTCGCAAGGGACCACCTTACTTCTTTGAAAAGCTGTCAGTGAAGCTGCAGCCACTTGTGACAGACCGCATCAACTGGAAAAACGGAGTGCTGGCACGAAAGAATCGTTCCTTGCTGCTGGTTACCCAAGAGTACCTGGAAGCCAGAGAGAAGACGCTGGTAACTGTGGCTGCCAGGTGCACATCTGAGCTGCAAGAGCTTTGGTGGCTGCTGAAGCAGACACGAAACATCATCATGCACCTACTTCTAGATTGGCCCTTTGCGCAGTACAAAATGGACCTCATCTGCACCCACTGTCTTTTGCGTGGTTATGATGACACATTTCGTTTCCCTGCGGAAGTGATGGAGTTGTCCCCACCCCGGCAGCACTATGTGGCTCCTTGGTGTCGCAAGCGTAAGGAAGACAACATCCCAGTCTGCTTTGTTTATCCTCTGGATATGGGTGAGTACAGCTTTGGAACCATCCATTGAGAGTGACCATTTATATTAGAAAAGTTTATATAGTGTCTAATGTTATTATGAAAAAAACATGTTCATCAGCTGTACAATTTTTGCTATTTAAGGAGTGAAACAACCAACTATTGCTACTGTTAAGCAGTTACTAGTTTTTTTTCTGTGTGGTCTATCATTAGGGTAAGAAACCATTACAAACAATGAGAAAGCCAGAAATCATGATGGTAAAAAGTGTGTGTTTGGTTTTTATTTGTATTTGTTTTTGCTGTAAATTACTGTTTGTGCTTGCTGTGTGGAAACTTGACAGAATAAAATATCTAAGAATCTGTATTGTGGATTCTTAGCATGTTGTACATAGAAGTCCATAGGTGCTTTATTTGCTATGCATTTCCTTTTGAAAAAAAAAGCCTCTGTGAGTGATTTGGAAAAAACCAGCAGTAGAGAGTCCCTGGTTATAGTTAAATCTGATATACATTCCATTAGCTTTTGACTGGCTGCATCATATTTTCAGATTATCAGGAGGATCTAGATAAACATATGAGAGAAGCAGTAGACTTCCTACACTCCTGTCTAGACACAGTGGATGGTCTGCAGTCAGGTAAGAGCAGCATTGTGATTAGTCACTATCGATGCTTAGTTGCCTTCATGTACTGGATCCCAACACTCTACTTCTAGGCACATACTTCTAGAAGTGGAGGTTTGGGCCCTTTCAGCATCAGAACTTCTACCATCTTTTACCTTCTCTAGACACCCATTTTCTGGGTAAGCAGGCGTAATTTTCCAGTTTGGGGCCTGTCTGAATCTTGAACTGTCGACCTCCAAATTCAAGTGCACTGTCATGCTAGAGCACCTAACCCTAACTCATGTGTTCTCTCTGTGGCCTGTGGCCTTTTGCCATCTTGAATTTAAGGCTTTTTTTGTGTAGTGGAAGGAGATAGAAATAACCATGCATCTCGGCTCAGAACAGGTATTTTTGCTGATTGTTTTGTTTACATGCATATTGTGTGAGTGTATGTAGAGGGGGATAACCACATCCTCTCACTTATACAAATGGCAGTGGGCAGAATCTTTCCTTATGTCATGTGTGAAGCACCCACACGTCAACTCTTGAAAGAGCATGTTAGAATCTTGATATTGCTTTGAGTAACTACCCCAGTGTTTGATTGTACAGATGCTGCTAACTTTGCTATACTGTCTTCAGGCATACTGTCGGACCCTTTTCTCATCTTTATTGCCACTAGCCTGGGATTTAATTGGCAGCTGGTGATGCTGCAGCTGGGCCTCAAGCAGGAGAGGGTTGAGCAGATCCAGATGGACCACCCCAGATCCTACAATCAGATCTTAAATGCTCTACAGGACTGGCGGGAAGCCCCAGCCAACATCAATAGCAGCGACATGACTGCTGGTGGGGATGGAGAAAGCAATGAGCACCGCAAACTCAGGCAGCTACTGTCTGTTTTAAACAGCATGGATCGTCAGGATTTGGTAGACTCAATCTGTGAACGATTTCATGTATCAGTTGATGACATGAGGTAGAATGACTCTAGCTGTGCTATGACTCTCCCTCTCCTTGGGTTTTCATTAGGTCTTCTAGAATCATTTTAGCAACTTTGTACAAACACTACTGTCAGGGTTTAAAATGTGTTCATGTTTCCAATGAGGCATGCAATTTTTAAATGTTTGAAAAAAAAACCTGCATGTGTATGTGCATTTTGTTTGTTACACACAAATGTAGTTTTGAATCTACCTGAACTTGATGCAGTTTTAAGTATAAATTTCTCATGCTGGTGTTCAAATGGATGGTTATTTGCTGTGGTGATTACTAGGTAGCATTTTTCAGATGAATGCATTTCATTATAGCATGTTTCATGGTTACAAACAAAAACAAGATTTCAAGCACATGAATTCTACCAAAGCCCAAACTTTTAATTACTCAGCAATCAAGGTGTTTGTCAGAAAGGGTTTTATTGTACTTAAAGTAGAGTTCTGTTTTCACTGGCGCTTTGTGGACAGCATATCAGGCTGAGCAGTGATGATAACTTGAGAGAGAAAAAAAAGTGGTAATGCAGGATAAATGTAATCACTAAAATTGGATTGCTGTTTTAAATCAACAGATATGGTTCGTTGCCTATTTAGCTCTTGATGCTTACGCCCAGTAATGAACCAATGACTATAATACCGAGTTGATTTGTGTAAATGATGTTTATTGATAGGTTTGAATTTTGTACATGTAAAAATGGTGGACTAGATCACTCGACTTCTTTTTTTATGAGTGTTTACACATACATGTGTGAGGACTGCAAAGCGATGTAGATATATTAAACTATGTGTCCAGGCTGTTGTGTGGATAAGTATACATGAATGTGTATGCATGCATATCCTGGGAAGTTTTTTTTAATGTTTGTGTATTTAGATTTTATGGTGAATTTTCGCTATCGTTATGATTTTTCATGATTACTAGTGTTGATTAAAAACTTTTGTAAAAAAAATAGCTCAGAGGCAGTGTGTGTGTGTGTGCACATATACGCATGTGTGTATAGCATGATTGCTTCTTGCTGTTAAGAGATAGGTGATGAATGAAATGGTTTTAAGTTCATTAGATTTATTAAAATCAAAGCACAACTGCACCTTTCACTTGTTTAGATGGAATAGTTCCCAGTAATTTTCTTTCAGTTCTAAACCTTCAGAAAATGTGTATGCTGGCTTTGGATCATTGTTAAATTTACTTTTTAGTTAAGAAGAGGAACATGAAAACAATTTTGAGATGTCCTCTAAGTAAAAAGTTAAAGTGTTTCATTATTTATTTAAATTTTCTTTAGTCGTTAAGACTAAAAATTGTGAATGTGTTAGAAATGAATGAAACAACTGGTGATATTTGGTCTTGGAGTTGTGTTATTTAACTCCAAATCTATATTCTCTTTCTGGCAGTTTGCAAAAGCAAAATGCATTGGGGTTAAAGCTATGCATTCTGAGGTGGCATCATGTTGCCATTCATTCTCCAATAGTGTTTGACATTTAAGTGCAATAGAACATAGCTGGGGGTTGAGGGATAAGCCTGCAGTTTTACCATAAAACCATCAGGGATCCAACTTAAAATAGCTTTTTTCTTGTCATCCAGCAAGAGTAAAAATAGTTTGACTGCAGAGAAAATGGTAAACAGGGAGGTAATTTAGAATGACAAAAACGACTCTTAGAAAATTGTACCTAGTATTAATCTGAGGAACAGTGATGGCAAAATGTCACCGTTGGAGGAAAATTTAATAAAAATGCTGAAATTTTATTGTACTCTATATAAATAAAAATTTTCTATTGAGATGTTATCATATTCTGAACAAAATTTTGTCTTAAAAATGAAAGGCAGATTACTCAAAGTCAAAAGAAAGTGGTGGTACTCCTTTCCTCATAAGACAACATCTAGTGTAAAATTAAGTGCATGTGAAAATCTTGAATAATTCATTAATACCTAATTAAAAAAAACTTAAGACAATGAAACATGATGTCCACCTATAGGTGCATGTCTCTTGTAAACAGTATGCAATTTGTGCTATTTCCAGCTGGCAGTGTTATTGAAATTGGTCTTTCAGAGCACCTTCAGTGTGGAAGTAAATGCCATATTTTCTTCCCATGTTTGGAAAGATCTTTTATAGTGACTTTTTATCGATTGCTGGTGACATGCAAGCACTTAATAACTAGGAAGTTGTATTTAGGTAGGATGTGGTATTTTCAATTGATTGGGTCTTCATACATATTTTTTTTAATGTTTTTGTATTTCTGGAACACAATGACTGTGGTTTTTAAAGTAACAAATGTTTGTTTCTTAAAGTGTCAGTATTTTACAACCTTGTCACTGTTGTAAAGAAACATTGACTGAAATTCCCCCCTCTCCCCAACACACACCTCTTCCTAAACTGTAAAAGAGGTTGGTGTGATAGAAAACTTAGAAATGTTGATTTGTATGGCATGATAAGCCAATCCCTCTGCTTGAAAATAAACTGTTTGATTGAATATGGTCTGCAAATGTCTTTAACTCAAAACAGATGCACCATTCAAGAATAATATACACTTCAAAAACATGAGAACCAATATGAATTGCTATATTGGTAACACAAGTGATGATCAAAGATCATTTATGTTGTATACACACAAGGATCTGTATGCAAATATGCACAAGCTATAAATAGCACACACCACATCTGTCTACCTTGTTTAGATAGGCAGCTGGTTGGTCATGGACATGGGTTTGTGAAAGTACTACATCATTATTTCTACAGTTGAGAACCATCATGCCTTTTGCTTCAAGAACTTCAATGGAAGTGTCGAGATCAGTGGAGGGAAGTCTATAATTGACAAAGCACAGCTCTTGGGATTCAAAACATGCACCCAAGTCCATAGACCTATGCCTCTTGTTTATGTCTGACAGGTGACCCTTTTATGAAATTAGGAAAGTTAAGACCACATCCAACTCTAGGCGTATGTTTATGTACATTTGGAGTTTACCCATGGGTAATCCAGCTGATTAAGTTATTCAATAGGCAAACTACCTCCCATTTCAAGAGCCACTAAAGGTGATGTTAGTAGGAAATCTTGAAAAAAGGGTGTCATTGTGCAAGTGTTTTCGAGTCAGAGAGTGAGACAGGAAACTTTCAAGACAAATGAGAAACAAAACTTAGCAAGCAAAAAGCAATAGAGTCAAGCTTGTTCATTGTGACCAAATGATTACCCCCTCAAGCGTTAGATGACAAAAATACTCATTTTCATTCAGAAACAAAAGACCAGAGAAAAACAAGATTTTTATTGTGCAGCAAAATAATGGAACTCTCTCCCTTTTCATGTCCGTCACCTACCCACTATTGAATTCTTTAAATGTGCATTGAAAACGCACCTCTTCTGTAACCCATTTATGTCTTGCGTTCTATTATTGGAACAAAATGTCTTGTTCCTTGAATACTTGTGGGTCACATGAATTGTATTCACAAATTAAAAAGTGTAAACCTTCAGCATAAATGGGTTAAACATTACTCCTAACAGTTCATACAATGCTAGTCCTTTTTCACACCCTTACCCTCCCTCTTTTCCGCTTATTGCTACTTCTGAATTTTTTTTTTATATTGATCATTGCTACTGTTATCCTTCTGTAGTTCACATGTTGTTTGTTGTTCTGTCCCTCATATGTTGCCGATGTCTCGTTCTTAAGTGCTAAGAGCATGCGAGTAGGTGCTATGCAAATTTATTATTATTAAAACTGAAGGGCACAAAGTTCATTGCAAAGTTCAGTTTCATTGTTTATGGCATCTGCTACTTCTTGATTATGAATTCAATGAAGACAATATTTACCCGTCTTGTTCCTTGATATTTGTCCAGTTTGTGTGTTAGGTCTAAAAAAATTCAGTGTTTGCTTCAGTTGAACTAAATCATGATCTCTGCCACATTTTCCCTAGATAGGAGAATGCAGGGGACACCTTCGATAAAATATGAGTTGGTGAAATAACGTATGTTTGAACTGCTATCTCCACTTTAACTGATTTACGCAGTGTGGGTAGAGTAAAATTGGATAAAAGTGTTTCATGAATGTGAGCCCAATAAAAGAAAATAACTTTCTTATAGCTGCAGCATGTTTAATGCAGATGCTAGAGCTGCGGATGGGTGAATATGGTGACAATGAACTGACAAACAATCGAAACCACAGATGTTTAGTCTTGTACAAAAGACATTTATTAGACTATATGACACATGGAATGGCTATATACACATAGTAATGATTTATTTTTGAAGAGGGACAAACACAAAGGTTTGTTGCATGTGGGAGATAAACAGCAGGTGATGCCAGAATGACTCAAGATTGGGAGTTAGACCCAATATTGCAAGGAGCAAGTACATAGAACAGTAAATGCCAGGGCCATGTAATAAACACTGTAATTACATCCCTGCAATACTAACCCTCCCAACAACCACCCTCTCTCTTTTTGAGAATTAGCCCCCCCCCCCCCAAAAAAAAAAATAATTGAACTGATGCAAAACACAATGTGGCAAATTGATATTATAGAACAAATTTAGTGCTGCTCAAAATTATGACACCCTTTAAAGAACACCCGCCTGGCAAACATGCACTCAAACAGCCACGCAGCCCACTCCACACTATTTTCTGAGATTAGTCAACACTCTTAACCCAGATACAAGAACCTCACTATAAAAGGAAAAGGTCAGACAAACTATCCTCCCAACAGGTTCATCCACCCTGTTGCTTTTCATGAATCAAAAAACTCATACAAATGATAGTTACAAAGAAAACATTGCCTGCATATGCAATATAGATCCACTTTCCTCTTCACAGGCATTTATGCACAGAGCAGCTTTGACCAGCATTATATATGGGATAAACATATGAGCAATGCGGATGGATTAAATAGTTACCATGGCATGCAATCTATGTTTCGTTTCTTTTCACATCTCCCATAAAATGAGTTTTCAGAACAGGCTGCAGTTTAGAAGTGACAGTTATTCATTTCATTTGATGAGGTATAGATGTAGATCTGTAATGCTAGATTTACTATGATGGCAAAGTAGTAAAAACGTCTCATGCATATGCACTGGACAAAACAAAACACAATCCATGCTAAGCCCTTGGCATTTTAAAGATCCCTTTTATAGTACAAAACTTTCTGGAAGTATAGTGCACATGGTAGCATGCACGGACCTTCATGAAGGTTCATGGTAGCATGTGCGTAAAAGTGAGCAACATTTCTGTTAAAAACAAAAAAAAACCACTGACACAAACTTCTGACTCTGTATCAGATGAAAAGAGAAGGGTCTAACAAACATACATGACATCCATGGTAGCAAGCCCATTTAAAAATCTGCTCTGGTTATCTATCATCTGAACTGAAATACTGTACAAAAGGCACATTTCTCAAGGCGAGAAAAAGTCAAACAGATGCCACCATTGTTAGGAGTTCCCGTACCCATTTCCTTTTGCTAATGCAACACACATACACGCTTCCCTAATTTATCATCCCCAACAGCAGCTCTTTTCCCTTAAAAGCACCACCTCCATAATTTCAGTTCTTACGACTTGCATAGCTACTGCATTACAGTAATTTGAAGCATCCTATTCTGTTTATGTTTTCCTTCTAAATTATAGCCATTAGAAACATTTATTACACAATAGTAACAGTAGCATGTCTGCAGTCACTAAGGGAAATAACTCAAAATGTCACCTTTGGGACGATAACAGAACACGCCTAGTCTGAACATCTACAGAAGATAAAATGATTGCACAATATTATAAGGGATGCATTCTTACAATGCTGCAAATGTCTACGAACATATCAATTTCCAAATTTTTAAAGCCTTAAATACAGATCACAAACATTTCAACAATCTTCAGAATTCTGCAATATCATCAAATTTAAGCCCCCCTCCCCCTTTCAAGCCTCTCCCAACTTCTAATACTACATGATTCCCAATGCAGATTCTTAGATACAAATGTAACTTGCACCCTATGGATTCCTTTAGATAATTTTTCTTCAGACATTTAAATTTTTTAAATTCAGTCAAACAAGCGCATGGCACAAAACTTTTTTCACAAAACTAAAATCACAGAACTATATAAATAAATACTGAAGCTACCCTGACTATCCCCAAACTCTTCACGTTGGTAAAGGGAGATATGAGTAACAGAACTGGTACATGATTTTGGTTTCTCTCAAAGGAGGGTTAAGATGTCATTCGAATAGATAGGTTCATACCAGAAACCATTTATAAATACCAAAATTATACCACCCCAACTTTACCAAATGCCCAATACATAATGCTATTGATTAGCTAGCACGATTGGGATCTAGTTTTTGTCAATGCAAATCTGTCAGCTCTGCAGAGGTCAAGGTAAGATAAAAAAAAGTCCAGGGACTAAACAGGCATTTTTTTTTGAATATCTTTTACAGACATTCAAAGTCTTAATTAGCTTGAAAAACAAGCAGTTAGCTATATATCAAATCCCCCCCTGCCCACCCAAGAATAAGATCTAGGCTAGTTTGTGACCTTGAAACAAAGAAGAACAGAGACCTTTACTCGCTTCTTACAGCATCCAACAGCTTGTGGATGATCCTACACTCCTGTACATTTCGCACAGGCTGTCTGTCATTTCACGACCACACCAGTTTTCTTCTTGCTTCAAAGAGTTGCGAAAGTGCTAGGGAAAAGGCTACTATGCAGCGATAGCACAGTATGCAATTATGCTAAAGCCAACAAACTTATGTTCTTTAAGTAGGGGCAACAAGTTCTCCTTGGGGGACTTTGGGGGAAAAAAATCAACTGACATAAACTGTTAAAATTGTACCCAAGGAAGAGACACGTTTGTCCACCCATATAACTAAAATACAAACAAAAAGTAAAGTTGCATCACAGTGTTAATATGCTTGCATCACATTAGTGTAGACATGCTACAAGTCTCATCATCATAAGGGAAATAAGCGTCTCACAGAGACAGTCTCCAGCATTCAACTCGCATACACATTTTACAGATTTTGCATTTAACATGATGAATGGCATCAGGGGAAACTAGCGGCATTACCATTATTCTAAGGCACCGAGTGAACAAGAAGTTTCTTCACATGCTGTACAATGGCATCAAAACCTAATCACAATATACATAGAAATGTATAGGTTTTTTTTTATAAAAAAAAGAGTGCAGACATGCACAAACACTGGTGCACGAGTTTGAACACACACACACTCTTTCTCTCCCCTACCACACAGACAAGCATGCAACATTTACAATTTATGGAGCACCTTTCAACAAAAAGATAAAGGCAAGTAAAAGTTGACTACCCCTGGTAGTGACACTGAAGTTTCCATACTTCTGACAGTGCCCATCGCAGACTTAAAGGTAAAGGGCTGTAATCCATGCTCAGTTATGGGAACATGTTTTTGAGAGTCACAGGACTGGTGGAAGGCAAGGGCAATCTTGCCAGTTTTGTGACCTGAATTGGTATAGCCATCTTATTCTTCAATGGAACTTGTTGGTAATAGCCCCACCCAAGCTTTTCTGTGTCAACATATTGTTAAAGAACACAAACTCATCTATAAATATTAACACACTAGGCCTTGACTAAAGTTATGAGACTTTTGTCACTCCATATTAATGTAGTCAGAATTATGCAGTAAATTATCAGTGTCCAGTGAATTAAATGTCTTTATATGTGCATATGTATTCATGTACCTGCATGCTGGTATGTACATTTTTTCCTGTAGGTGAAAACTACAGGTCTAAAGGCCTCATGCAAAACTGTTTCAAATAAAATGCTCTCAAAGAGAAACTGAAAACCTGTTCTACTGTCTAGATTTCTCCACTTATATTCCTCGTATTGTCCCTGATTGTATAGATCTTTAACACTTATGAGTGATCAATCTCTGAACTTTGGTTTATTGTATCATTCAACTTCTTGTTCATACACTTGACAACCCCCCATGTAACTTAATTGGCAAGGTGATCCAATCTAAAAAGCTCTCCAAATGCATTTTTATTTCCTTTTTTGAGTGTTCTCATTTACATTTCCATCTTTTAAACTATGTCAAAAACTCAATGCACATTTTGATTAAAGAGTGTTATTCTACAGAATGCAAGCACGATACTACAGTATACTTAATTATCAATCTCATGAAGTGCATTGTGGTAATGTCTGTGTGTATGGTCCAATCTTAACCAAAGTCCAAGATCCTAACCAAGCATATTGACCAAATTTTGCAGGAGTACTCTATTTGCTTAGACGAAAGTCATTGGCTACACTATGTGAAATGCGTTACTATGCTTATGATAAAAACGTCATGTTGTGAAGAAACAGAATGAAAAATTTACAGTGTCACCTCCCTTGGAAAAGCTTGTGAAAGAAAAATCCCAGAATGCCACTTATCCCTTCAAAGAATGTCTATAGGACCACCTGAAGACAAGCACACTAACACAACTGACCCTCAACACCCAGTCAAAATGCTTGCTTCAATGATTCAGTGATTGCAATCAATCTCCAGTAATATCAACCTGTTAATATACAACTCTCAGTCTTCCAGAATTCTAATGTATTTCCATCAGGCATGGTCTGTATCATACATAGCTGTTATAAAAATACAGTATTTCTAGATCAATGTCTTAGATAAGTTAAAGTAAGTTTTAACAATTTTCAAATAGAATCCCTAAGAAACAGGAAATTTGCCACCATATTTAAAAAAGAATGATCTGCCACACTGCAGAAAAACAACCTGTCACTATATTAAAATTCTGATAGAAATAAACTGAAATATTAAGGAAAAAATATCTGAAAACTGCAAAGTTACTATACTTTAAAACGCAGAAGAATACTCTTAAAAACTGAACTTTGGACAACCAATTGCACTTCCTGACATACCACTGAACATCATTCCCTATAAAATGCAATGAGGTACAATGAGACTGACAGGTATTTACATTTATGCACACAGTAATATCCTTAGTTTTTCACCCCTCACCACTACCCAATACAAGTCTTCCCTAGGTCAGCAGCAAATTCTAACTTCTGACTTGATAAGACTGATAAGACTTTCAACATTTTGCACCAATAGTTTTCTTTCCTTATTTAGGCTGAGAAAAAAAATATACAAGTAAAACACTTAAAAAGGTCATTTTCTTTCATCCCTCAATAACAATTCTAATAGATTAAGAATTTTTATAAACAATTTTTAAAAATTCAAATGCCTACAATAAGTATAAATTTCAACAAGACGTTGGTGGATAATCAGCCTCTTTCCTGCTGCAGATTTTCTGTTTGCTTTCAGCAGAACCAATAATATATTTAAAAATGCAAAGTTAGAGTTGCACATGCGTAGGTGTATATATAAATATAGAGGGGGCTGGAAGAGAGAAGTGAAAAAGAGCTATAAATATAAAATATTAAACTTACAATAACCTTTCTAAATTGCCATTTTGTTGCATTTAAGATAACACATGCTTAGTCTATTCTTTCTTTGGCACATGATGATGATATGGTAATATACAAGTTTGAATTTTTCCCCCCTTGAACAGGTTAACTCCATACATGAAAAAAGTTACAAGGTTTTTTTTTTTTATATGTATAAGCCATAGCAAACCTAACATTTATCTTTATAAGAGCACAACACACCTGTGCGGTGTTGCAATAGAGCTAACATGTACGTGTCTTCCAAGGATCAAGGCAGACCATTCAAATTCTGGGTTTTTATCTTGAACAGGTGAAAATCTGTTTCAGAAAGATGCTTCACCCCAAAATTGCTGAATGGTTACACGATTGAACTTTCTATTCAAAGATGCAAAATGATACACAATTTCTGAATCTCAACTTGTGCTAGTAAGTATTATACACACAAAGAAAAGTGACTTAAGGAGGCAAAGAGAGGGAATTACTACTTGTCTTGGTTTGACCAGCTTCCACCAAGCTTTTAAACACAAGCCCATGCTTTAATTTTCAGAAAAGTGTTGTGCAGTTTGGTAGCAGTAACACTGACAAACATTAGTCCATTATAAATGGTCATTTTTTTACATTTAGCTCCTGCTCCAGCAGATAAAAAGTTCAATAATTTTCTCGTCACTCAACAGTAATAAATAAATAAATTTCTTAAAAATTTTAACATAGCAGCAGTTCTCTGTACAATCCACTTGATAATTAATCTTAAGGCAGTTTACAGCAACCTAAGTTCAAATGTTTTACTTTGGTTACTTTGCAGATTGTGTGGAGACTGGCACTGCAAGTTTCCTTGCATCCACTGCTGTCAGGGACAGCCATAAGGCCAACTACCAAGTAGGGAACCTTTTAATTCTGCAGTTATATGCATTCCTATAAACACAGCTACATTGTGACAAGTTTAAGGACATGCCAGTCTGCAAAAACTGTCCTATTTCCCCTACTCCCCACCCTTACAAAACAAACCCTTATGAACTGGACAGAGGTGTAGACCTCAACAACACAGCAGCAAAGGCACTTGGATGTTTTTCAACCATCCTCTACAGATGTATGGTAATCAACAATTATGCTGCAATTTGACAGGAACAATAAACCTGCTAGCACATCTGGCATAACTTTCTATGTATAACTTTTAGACTTATTGAGAAACAAGTGGCTGTAACATGAAGAAATTATGCTTTCCTCCAGCATGTGGGTCTGCCACTCAAGTATTGAATCCACTTGCTTTATTATGTCCTGATTTCTCATTTATTATTTATATTATACATATATTATTTATATAATATTATGAACTTAAAAACCTCTCCCCTACAAACTTCTGTTTCAAAGACTCCTAAAATTGCCTCCAAGAAAAAAGATCAGTTTTATAATGTGCTGCAAGTCAGAGTATAACATGATCAAGTGCTCTGCATAGCTGTCATGGCAGAATAAGGCAAGGCTGGCAAGTTTGCAAGGCTGTGCCAAATAGTTAACGGAACTTTGGTTTGGCTTCCAGAAATGTTGGCATCTATGCACAGTAAGACCAGAGAACTTGTGATGCCTTTTGCAAGCACTTAATAATGTTCTTGTTCTCTCACTGAGACTGCCTGTAGCAAAAATAAACACCAGAAGAATATTTATTACCTACACCTAAAAAAATATGCCTGCAGAATCTTGTGCTTCACTCACAGCAGTTCTCATTTATGAAATCACAAACAACAGCAAACAATTTGCTTTCAAAGTATAGTTCATAACTATATCATTCACACGATAAGGAAACTTTTCAACATAATCAGAAACATTCACTTCCTTACTGTAAAATACAGAACGTCTAGATTTTATTCTTAAGCTAGCTATGATGCAACTTTTTTTTTTTAAATTTCAGTTATTTTACTTCCCAAAAGTGTGGAAAATTTTTCATGTGTTTAGTTAATTATAAGATACTAACATGTCCCCTTTTATGTAAGCTTTTTTTTTTTTTTAAAACACTGATATTTTTATGTACTTGACATGGATAAGCCTACACTGCCAAAGCTACTCATCGAGGCAGCAAATTCCATGTGTCGGTGCATCACAGTTTTGACATCTTTCTCTGTCTTTCTTAACAGCATTCTGCATCTCTTTCACCGACTATCTTCCACACAAGCCATAAAAATCGGAACCCAATTTTCTGCTAAGCAAACTATTCTGCGAGCTGTTATACTGTTTGAATAACTGTATTTGTTATTTAAAATATATCACAATTCAAATACAGCAAAATGCCTTTTTTATGTAGAAAACTGTCATGCTTCAAATTATTTAACAAATGACACGAGACCCCAAAACAAACCCAATGTAAGAAAATGGTATCTTCTTTCTCTTGGTTTTGATATTTTTACATTTGCTCCTACACCTTCCCTTCAGTGTTATTAGATGATTCTTCATTCTTCCCATACTCTCTGAATCCATTAAAAATCAGAATTACTTATTATTTTAAAAAATAGAAAACAGCATGCAGCAAATATTTCCACAATCAATAGAGTTGGTCTTCAACATGTTAAGTTTAAACACATTCAAGCACTTAAGTCAAATGCTGTGAATATAATGGATTGGGGAAAAATGCTGTTTTAAATTATCTGAAGCCTGATAAGCATACTGAAGTCTACAATAGAAACACAGATGGGTTGCAGGAGAGATCCTCACCCCTATGTCTTCTTACTTAACTTGGCAACTGTTGGCATAACAAGGCCATGTAAATGAATTTTTTTTTCAATAGCTACTAAAATGATCATATATAAGTAAATATTACATGAACAATGATAGAATTTTGATTTTGATCTCAAAATACAAAGAATGCAAACAGGACATTCCATAAGGGAGAATGGGGTAAGACCAGACACAAAATAGGGTCAAGTCTTAACGGTGGCTCACTGGTTACCAAACTAACAATGCTCAAGGAGGAAGAAGGGTTATCTATTACCTTACAGCATGGGTATATACACAAACCTCATTTTATACTTTCATTTTCAGATGTCAGATTATTGCAAACCACAGCTGAAGGTCTCCTCCACATTGATGATACTTTATCCAACATTCAGCGAGGTCTTTGAATGGTTATCAAACATTCCACTGACCTGGCTGATCACAGCCATCGTTTACTGCCTTCATTTGGTCAACAACAGCCACCTCCCTTCACACAAAGTCTATCAAGAAAGTTCTACGTGCTGACCAACTGATCTCTCCTGGGTGTCACCACTTTTCACGGGGGATGCACTCATGTATTCAGCAGCTACACCACTTTTTCCAATGATTTATCCAAACAGCACCAGTTTTTATTTCAATGTTCTAGGTGTCCAAGACACTCACTAGAGCTCTGGGAAAGATCTTTGCATCAAATATTCAGGAGTGCTGGCAGAGCAGCCTGCATGCAGGCAAGCTAACACTTAGGAGGCGAGTCCTGGTGGCAAAAGAATGTGCAGTTATCTGCCCTTTCTCTGACATCCACTGCACTCTCCTCTTCATTTGAAGACTTCCCGGGAAATTAGTGCAAGAAAGATTCAGCAGATTCAGAAGAAACAGCAAAATTATTGTTGGGACCAGGAGCTGAAACCAAAGCAATTGGTCACTTTCATCCCTTCTCCATCCCACTCAAGCAAAGGCAGAAACGTCCCGATCTGTCCTGATTTTATGCCTATGTGTATGTGGTAGCATCTCCACAAACACACAAACAAACGCATACACACTTGCAGGCATGCACCCTGTGAAGATTCTGGACACCATGAAGTATAACAAGACATCTTCATATCCATCTTTTCCCTTGTTCCCAGTATAAGGGCAACTGTGCAATCTGTCTTGGTTCCAGTGTAATTTCTGAATTTCAAAGGTTCAATGCCAATAATGTTCAGAGAAAGCTCTTATAGACAGCAGTAACTAAGTACTGTCTCTGACAAACTTGTCCTTTAGCAAATCCTCAGCAGAAGGCCTGTCTGTTGGTGTGCGCTGGAAAGTAAGCATCAAGAAGTCTCTGACACTCGTAGAGCAGGTCGCAGGCAGCTCATACTTCGGGTGTTTGCTGGTAGCAATCTGGAACATTGCTGCCAGAGGCTCGTAGTCAGCGAATGGAGGCTTGGACGTCAACATCTCCACTAAAGTGCAGCCAACACTCCTATAGGGAAAAAAATAAAAAATAAATTTGTTTTTGCTTCTGAAACTTAGCCTTTGAGGGGAGGGTATGCTTAAAGCCTATGAAGACAAAAAACTGAAGAGGTGCAGAACCTGCTATTCAACATGACATGAAATACCTACAAGTTTATTGCTACATGACATGACAATACCTACATGTATTGCTACATGACATGACAATACCTACAAGCATACAATCCATGACCATGGATGCACTCAAGCAGCTCAGAATACATACCACACATCAGCTTTGCGGCCATAACCCTCTCCATTGATGACTTCTGGTGCCATCCAGTGAGGTGTGCCCACAGCTGTTTTGAGGCCAGTGGCACTGGCAATTACCTGCAGGCGCTTGGAAGCTCCAAAGTCCCCTAGTTTCACATTGCCCATTGTGTCTCGCAACACATTAGCCGCTATAAATCATAAAACATAGAAAGACCATGATTACTAAATTGCTATAGTTCATAAAAGATTTACTAGAGATCAGGTCATTTATGAACACAAAAGCATAAACCAAAAGTTGCATAAATTTCATGAACAACCAATCTGGTGAAAGGATTTACTTTTCTTTAACCACAGACTTGATAATTTGCATGTGTGCTGTGTACCACCTGCTCCATTAAAGATGGCCAACTCTTCAAGAATGATAATGATGCATGCTCTCACCTTTGATATCTCTATGAACGATGACATTTTTATGAAGGAAAGCAAGTCCTTCCAAAACCTGCCGGCTGTATTTCCGTGCCAGAACCTCATTTAGAGGACCATGCTGCTTCAAATGATCTTGAACAGAGCCCTGCACCAACACAGTTATTGCTGATTTCTAAAGTTCATTAAAGATAATGATTCAGTTTTGTGACTAGATTATGAAACATAGAAAGGCCAAAGCTAAATTTTAGAATCTGAAATACATGCCAAAATAGGCTTATTCTGTGGTTTCTCCCCATAAACTGAGACAAAGGATAAGGCTGCAATTTCTTTTTCTTCATTCAACTAATTGTGTCCTCTGTTTTGTGTTGACAGCTTATTCTGATGACAAGAACGAATAAAACAGAAAAAATAGACAACTTTTTTGTCTTATCATGAGCATAAAGTAAAAAAACTTCATTCTATAATTCTATAAGCACATCTACTTCACAAATGTTATGTTCTTCAAGCCTAAGTACACAAGGCCACATACCCCAGGCATGAATTCAATAAATATAGACAGAACACTGGCATCTTGCTGGCAACCATAATACTGGACAATGCGCTCATGTTGGAAATTTCTCAGCAGTTGAACTTCGTTCTCCAGAGCACGGACCTCCTGCACACACAGACAGAAATAGCGTTCACCTGGCAATGACTGCACTCAACAGTCTCTGAGCAGCTTCCTTGTGTCGCCCTATCCAGTGCTTCATAAGCAAATCACCTCAGAAAACAGAACATGCAGTAGCAGCTCTTGCCTTAAGAACACTATTCGTCTGCTCTTCTCTTACGGCAATCTGACACTATTTACATTTTCTTCTTTACCTTTGTCATGCTAGTTTAAATTGCTTCTGCTTAAAATAGAGTTAGCAACAAATACTTTATAGTGATGTTAGTTGCATGTGTATGGGTGCATGTGTGAGTGCACCCACATGTATATGTAGTAGCATGGAGACTAAGGTGGGTGAAGATTAAAATTAAAGATTGGGGTTTGGATTTGAATTTAGCTTGGTTCAGGTGATAATTTATAAACTGGAGACCTCTGAAACCTTTTGCTAGAATTTTGTAGGGGACTGGAAAAATGTCATGGATATTGGGGAGTCTGCGATGGGGATCAGTCTCTGGTTTGCATATACAGATCTAATATATTCAGACCAAGAGAGTGTGGGTGATAGAATGTGCGAGATTGAGTGTAAAAGTAAATGTTTTCACAAATGAAAACTCACCTTGGAGACCTCAGCGTTCATAGCACCAAGCTGCACCTGCTTGACAGCTAGCTCCATGCCTGTGTCTTGATCATAACACTGGTACACCATTCCAAAGGCTCCAGTCCCTAGGATGCGACCTTTTTTCCAGTGAGTTGGAGCTCGAGGGGCTGAAGAAGAAATGAGGAAAAAAAAGACATTGAGACTATGTAAAATGACTGCTTTCTTTCAAAATGTGATGTTTTGCACACTTTGATGAAAAAAGTGCATTTCAGAATGACCCATAAACATATTTACAAATACTTAAGCTTGAAACTTAAATTTCTTTTGTTCTGCTGAGAACTAGATACAACAATCCCATTCTCTACTGCCATTTTTTCTGAACTCATCAACTGGAATGTTGTCCTTTGCTTGTTGAAGGCTAGCCAGGATATACCTGCTCTTCAACTGTCATCCCACTTTATAAGCCAAGCTTGTGAGTTCCCTACAGCTTCTTCTTTGAAAGCTTCCTTCACTAGTGTCACACATTTGGTAACAGTTTTAAAGGGGAACAAATTTTTACATACACTTTTAAGGCTAGCTGTCACAATTTGGATGGAGGCAGGAAAGTGATGAGGGATATAATTGCCAAATTTACAGGAAAATACAAAAATACACACACACACAAATGTAGCTCCCAGGGAAAACAATGTAGGCCTGGTCTATGTATACTTCTGAATGTCTAAATGTTATCTTTTTGCTGTAGTTACTTAAGCCAAGTAAATAAATGACAAAATGTTAAAATAATAGAAAATAGCCCTCTACCATTCCTTAAAAACTATTTTTGATTTACCTGAATAAACAGAGTCCCCAAATTTATATGCAGTGTAATGATTCTCTAATAATTATAAACTTTGATGAAGGACATTTTATAGGCATCACACATCACGACAAAACTGGAATTATAAAACACACAAAGCATAATCTGAAGCAGATAAACTGCATAGCTGATTGCTTACAAACATTAAGCAGTTTGGATATTATGGAAGATGTGTGAGCATGTCTAGTTTTGTGTGTGTAAGATGTCCATCATTTTATGGTTAACTTTCTTTTCCTCAATATTTTCTCCTGTTTATTGACCTATCTACATTATCAGTTTAGACCAAAACATTCTGATGATCATAAAGCTGATGTGTGTGGTTAGCTGTAGACACTCCATTCTACTGTAATGCCTGCCTCTACAAATGAAGACACACTATAGATAAAAAGTGTCACTTTAACAGTCATTCTAGAATTAAGATGTAAAAGTAGGAATAAGTTGCATGCATTATTTGAAGGGGGACAAAAGCTGTGCTAAAGGATGGGTGTATTAAGCTAATGAGAAAGAAAATTCATTTGTAAAACTGGTTTCTTTGTAAATGTCTAGGAAATGTTAAACCACAGGTAAGGTGAAGTGATACACTGATTTCTTTTATCATAAATGTTTAAAGGAAGAGTCACTGGATGAGCATTATGCATCATCCTCAAAAGGAAAAATCTTTGTAATGGAATGGGTATGAACCAAGGGTGATAATTTATTAACAAAAATGCTATTAAACAGCTAGCAAATGTAAGGCTATAAATGCAAGGTATATTGCACAAAATACTAATTCCTCAAAGGGCACTTTCTCCATCTTGATTTACAATCAAAATGCACTTTTTTTGGTGCAAGCATATTAAAACTGATGACATAATTATATTTAAATAAAATGCTGAAAAATCAATTAGCTTCACTAAAAACAAATAAACGGGGTCATCTTTTTGTTTCTAAGATCATCAAGAGATGATGCTAAGGTGCACTGTAAGAAACAGAATTTCATTATTTATAAAACACTGCATTAGTAATAAAAATATTGGGTGCACACTATGCTGCAACGGTCATTGGGAAAAACCTACTGTGTCTCCTCTGGAGGCAAATCTTTGAGGAGCTACCAAAAAAAAAAATAAATAAATAAAATAAATAAATAAAAATATATCAGAGAAAGCAGATAAAGTGGTTTCAATCACATCTAAAATACTAATGCACTGGAAACAAACCAAAATTAAGCATCAACGAGTCGTTGGGTTGAGGGAGGAGGAATAGGTTATATCAAACAACTCATGTCCTACCTGATCCCTGAGCTGAAAATAGCCAAACACATTTTCCTTCAGATTTTTTTTTTTACAAAAAAGGTTGAAGACACCAGAGCCAAAACATAAAAACAGTCCACACATGACAGTACAAAATGGAATAAATGTGTGGCTAGAATTACTGGGAATTTCTTCATCTGCCTTACTACCGTCCAACACCTTTCTGGCATCAATCTTCCATTTTGTTACCATTCAAATGTTTCTCAAACAAGACAAATGAGCACCTGCTCTGAACTTAAGGAACTACATTCTCTCTTGTCAAAAATAAGAGAGTGTGTGGACTTTCAATAAAAACAGCTTGTGCTGAAAATATCTGTTCAACATCGCAGGAATTCAAATACTGAAAAAATAAAATCTCGACAGGTTGATGTTGCGTTAGTAAAATTATTACATAAATTATATTAAAGGAAAATGCCACAAAAATGTTAGAAAAGCTACTCAACATTATTCTATGTTTCAGTATCCAGCATACAGAAAACATGTTCTTTTGTCTCTAGCATTCACATTTTCCATGCAGACTAACATCATGGACAAATTTCCCCACTGCTCACATTTTGTGAAGAGGGCTGAAGAACGAGAAGGGTAGGCACCACCAGGTGAATCCATGTCAGGATCGGGAGGAAGACCACTGCTACCACTACTGCAGGTGCTGAGGGTTCCCTCACTGCCCCGTGACATTAGTGTCCGCACAGACATATATTCATTATCTGGACGCCGACCAGCCGATCGTGGAAATGTCAAGTTGCCTAAAAACAAAGGAACACTTATTAACTGCAAGATTTTCACTAAAAGACAGAATAATATTAAGCTGCACATACTGCATCATGTTTATGAATTTTATGTATGAATATGCAAGTTTACAAGACTTATGGAAGAATATGTTAGCTCACAAGACGTATGGAAAAAAAAAAGAGGAAAGACAACTTACTCAGCAAGTGTTAGTATCAACAGATAAATCAGTTTCTTGCTTACCAGTCCCGTCTGCTGCAGGGGGATGATTGGCAGACTCAAAACCTCTTGGAAATGTTCCAAAGTGTTTCTTTGCTGTTTTAAAAAGAAATGAAGCATGCTTTTAGCCATCTATTTGGAAGGCAACACTTCAGAAACTGCACGTGGTTCTCATATAATAAAACTGTCTTGGCAGGATAGCATCTTGCCTATGGACCCTATGGACCTAGCAGGAGGGTGAAACACCAAGGTAGTATCTGACCACCACAAAAAGTAACCTATGTAAGTTAAAAACTGTTGGATTTCATTTCTTCTACAAATACAGCACCAATGAAAAAATCTTCAACTTTATTCCAGATGCAAGTGGTGACCTAGCAAGCAAAGCAATCAATGGCACATACATCATGTGTCCTCATAATATTGTTAGGCATCATGATAGAATCAGCCCATACATCTTTCACATGACATAATTTGTTCATCTAATTTGTTTAACGTAGTTAAAATGATAAATCTTACATTCTCGACCATATTCATCTTTAGCACTGTCAGACAGCACACTTCTCCGAGAATCTCTTCTTCTGAACGGGTAGGTATCATTGCTGTTAAAACAAAACAATTATTCTCTAGTTCCAATCATGTTCTCATCTTCCCATTTGGATGTTACAAACCCTTTTGCTAACTACAGATTTGTGAATTTTGAAACAAGTATTGTAAAAGTTTTTGAAAACTTCCATCCTACAAAATATACCAAACTATTAATACTAATATATTCACTAAAGGTAGCTATGACATAATCATAATGAGCTTTACTGTTAAAATTTCAAATAAAAAAAAAAATCCCAACTAACATAAAACCCACTGTATTTACACAAAAATAACAGTTTTATATTTAAATATTTACATTCAAACAATTTTTACAAGTGGCAAGTATAACAAGGAAGGGACATAAGGGCATAGAAGCACATACTGGCCACTGGCACTGATGTAACTGCTGTCCACAGACTGCTGGTCCAGCGAAGAAACGCTGTCAGACATGGTCACATCTCTGTAGCTAAAAATATCCTTCAAAAAAAAAGAAAAAGAACCCAGTTTACATTATTTCTAAAAAAATTAAAGCATGTTGCCAGGGGGTTAATTTTTTAATGCCATACCAACATTAATTCCACCTTTTTTAAAAAAAAGAATATGAGAGCACTAAAAGGCAAAAAGAACTCAGTGCTACTCACCATGTCGTGACCTGCTGGTTCTGGGATGAAAGTTCCCTCTCCTTCCACGTATGAGGTGGTGCGGATGTAGTCTTTGGCTGGGAGGGAGCCTGGAGGAGGGCTTGGGGACTGGCGGTGGCCCTGGAAACATTGCGTGTAATATAAATGTCTTTTAATTTCCAGTATCTTAAAGACAGACAGTGACAAAGCATGTGTATGGTAATAATAATGTTTATTTATAGAGCTTTTCCCCAAAATTGAGGGTGAGCTCAAAGCGTTTTACTAAAAAGAAAAACACACAAACATAATAGTAATGGATGCTGGTCTCAAAAACAATCACTGAGAAAAAGCCAGATTCTGTTCAAGAATTTTCAGACTGAAATACTGGAGGCAACCATCAGCATGTTAGGGTAATCATAGACTGTTCACAAGCACTGTGGAGAGAGAATTGTGGAGAACAGTGAGACATACTTGTCCGCTAGCTGATATTTAAACACAGCTAGCCTTCACACTCCTATGTATGACACCTTTTAAACAAGTATTCTAGAGCATCATGCAGTACACCCCGCAAGATATATGTGACAGCTAGCTCTGGCAGATCCCTGTGAAACTGGGCATGCAGCAGATGACAGAAAGAACCATAGCCCATAACAGGCATGACTGTCCACAGTAATGTGGGAGAACAATCTCATGTTGTAACTGCTTGGTTAATACAACTTCTTTCTGTACATAAGAGAACTTGCGATCTAAGTTTCCTACATCAATCCGTTTAACAGCCACCTGCAGTCCTGTTGGCAAGTGATGAGCTAGATGCACTGTGGTTGTATCTTTGTGACTTTTGTATATTCCTGTATGTAGCTGATGGACACAGGCCACACTGTCAAGCTGCCCAATAACTACTTTTGATGACGATGGCTCACTGATGTTGAGAGTGAGATTCAGAACAAGCACAATGCTTTGTTACTGATTTGTCTGACATAACTTTCGTCTGTCTTTAGCTTCTTGTCACTCTTGAATCTTTAAACTTGACCAGCTACTTGTTTTAGTAAGTCATCTGCTGGCTTTCAATGGCCCCGAGTTCACATCGTTCCTCAGAAAAAGGAGCAGTATTTTACAGCATTGAAACTGAGACAGTCGAGATGCCAGGAGTGAATGCAAAGACATGATGCCCCAACAAGAACTAGGAGACTGTAAGGAGTCAGCAAACCATGAAAGAATTCATTCAGTTTTGACAACTGAAGTAAAAGAATTATACGTCCAATCCACACTCACTGTACAAGATCACCTTAACACATGCGACGTCTAGGAGGACTGATCCCCATAACATATGTTACCTAATGTTTCAAACTCTGTGACAGCTAGATCAGCAAACACAATCTACCTCAGAGATTCACAACTTCCTTATCCAGAGTCACCTCTAAGCTTAAAGGCAACAATCTTACCCAATTAAACAGAGAACAGTCATGGATCATTGATCAGCAGGTCAGCGTGATATGGACAAATAAGACCACACAGATCAGGGACTGAAGAGCTGATATCATCCAATCACCTGAAATGTGGTTTCGACTCAGAGCAGAAGTGAAACTTTATATCAAACATTTTTGCGACTACTTGGGGTGGGCAATGCTTGAGTTAAGAGGCTAATGACAACAACGGAGGATGGTTTAAACCCGGAACCTGCACCCTGAGATCTGCTGTCAGTGACTTTTACATCCATTGCACTAATTCCTGTATTTACGTGCTACACAAAGAAGTGTGAACAACAGTCTGTTATCTAATCATGGCTTAATCTTTTATACTCTTTTGAATGAAACTGAGTGATGCATGGCATTCAAGTATAGGGTGCCAAGAGGGGAATTTTCTCTAATTTTCTCTCTATAGCTATACAATGCATTTTATGCTTCTAGAATTCATTCTATAGCTAAAATGAATTGGATAGCAACTTTTGAGTATATATATATGAAATACTTTGGTTTTTACTGAGTTTTTCTCTCTCTAGCTATAGAATGAAATTTATAAGTATAGAATGAATTGTATAAATAAAGAATGCATTATATACCTATAAAATGAATTGTATAGCTATGGAATAAATTCTTAAGTATAAAATGCATTGTATAGCTAAAGAGAGAAAATTAGAAAAAATTCCCCTCTTGGCGCCACATATTAGAGGCAGGAAGGGGTCTTCAAGAACCCCATACTTGATCGTTAATCTGTCACACAAGTCATGTGCTATAGTTTGTGTCAGTTACTGCTGCCCATACACTATGTAGAGATTAAACAAGGAGCCATGACCGAGCACAAAACCAGCAATACATTAAGAGCCCTGCATGCCTAAGCTATTTCAATCATGTTTTTTACAGCGGTGAACTGGTTCATCTGACACGACAGTAATTGCCCATGCTTAAAGACCCAAAACTAGCGTTAGTTCCATGATTGGGATAACAGCAGCTGTTAGATTTTTAATTCTCATCATGTTATTAAACTGTCCACTGAAAGTAGACTAAAACAATCATTTAAAAACCACACCAGGAAAAAAAAGTAACATTTCCTTAATAGTCAGTGTTTTATAATCTTCTCTCATGATCATTTTACATTATTTTTCATACAATGTGAAAATGCTGCTCATTCAGAACTTGTATGCTCATGCTGGTTCAATTTGTTCATGTAATATGCAAACATAATAAAACTTTACAATTCGAGATAGTGGGCTTCAAAAACATTTCCATGCTGTATTTTATTTCAAGACAGCCATGCATATACAAAACTAACCTCGTAAGGGCACTAGTGACTGCTGGGCTTCAAAAACATTTTAACGTTGTATTTTATTTAAAGACAGGCCTGTGTGTATAAAACTAACCTCGTAAGGGTACTGGCTACTGCTGGTTGCAGATGGATGAGCTGGATGTGTTGGCTGAGTAGGAAGAGGAGTATCCATAGCAGAAGTGAGGTAGAGCCGCAGGCTGGATGTATGCTCATTCTGGTCAACCAGCTGGATAGCACTGTTTAGGTCACCTTGACACTTCAGCCCAATGTAGATCTACACATACACACGTGTACAGAGTGGTACTGTCAGTGTTACTGATAAAAACACCATCTTTTACAACTGTTTCCCGTTTTAGTTTTATTCAAGTCTATAAACTTCCTTATAGTGTACAAGAGACTAACCTGGTTTAACTCTTTATACTATAGTTCACTTAAACATGCATGATCCAAAAACAATTTTATCTGGTGGATGAACAAAAGACTTGAAACTGTCTTCTAACTAGTTCTGGACTGGATCATGAAACGAATATGCTCAGAATGACAACAATAAACATAAGCCCACCTCATTATCAATTTAACACAATGAAGAAGGGCTACTTATAAGTGATGTCCACCTATATAAATATTGAACCTATGTAAAAATTATACCATTTATGCAATTTCCAACAGGTATGGGTACTGAAATATTTCTGTCCCATTACTGTATCAACAACATGTAACATTTGTAGTCTATGCTCCTATTCTGCAAATAACTTTAACAAGATCTGAGCACTGACAGTGATTTTGCCACTGGACCTTGATGAGATCTGCAAACATTGGGATGCAAAGTGCTCACCTCGCCATTGGACTGAGTATAGAAGATGTTCAATGGAATCTGGTACATCTCCTTCAACTTAGCACTCAGCTGTTCAAAAGTCACTGGTCGTGGAATACTGGTCACCCTGAAATTAATAACCAACACTATTAATATAGTACTTCTTTCCTTTTCCGCAAAAAATTATTGGTTGTATTTCATTGAATAACTTGTGAAGGAGAAACTAGACATCATACGAAGCAATTCTCACATAGAAAGTGAGAACAAATGCACACAATGTGACTGAACAGAAAACTTGGTGCCAACAAAAGGAGAAGTGGTGTGGGGGGACTGTGCAGCCAGTAAATCAGTAATTTTCAGTCACACAAACATCAGGTATTCAAGTATACCATATACACAGTGAATTATATTCTTTTAAGGTAGCAGAGATTTTGTGACTTTTCTATGTCCCAGGGGCCAAGTCAAGCCTAGCCAAGACTGTAGCATGCCTTTTACTCCAAACCTCCCATACCATTCTCATAGGAGTCAGAGGTGGACTTCTTGGCACATGATTTGTTACATTATTTCAATATGACAAAAACTTTCCCTACAACAGGCTGCAGTAATGTGCCTGGTTATCCAGGTCAACAAACAGCTAGATACAGTGGCTTTCTACCTGCTCTTTACCAACACCTCTTTCCAGGTAACACATTTGTATATATATATCAGTGCAACAGATCATTTTTTTAAGTTATGGAACTAATGGTGCTCTCATGTATAATGTTTGATACACCACTCAAAGAAAAACAGACACAAAGTAGCACAGCATATCAGTGTACTCTAATGAAGCAAATGTCTTTGCATCTGAAAGCCTGCTTTTTTTAAATCACATATCAAAAGTTCAAATAAAAAACTCATATCTTAAAGCAGTTCATCACAATGAGGCAAGAAAGGCAAGAGGAGAAGAGGTGCTTGTATATTTTTTATCTTTAAAGCTCCAGTCGATTGTACTTCATATTCATATTCTTACAACACCAGACTGGAGGTGATTATGTACAACTGAGGACAGACACTCCTAGCATGTGGGGAAGGGAAACTGAAAGTATTCAATCTTTTTCCAAAAAAAGAGTTACTCAGAACACTGGCGTTTTCGTGATTAATTTAACAAGCATTCTTTTCCCTTCTCTGTCTCCTTCTACAGGTACAGACGAGAATCAATGATTCAGCAGGGAAAGAGAAAGGACAGGGGCAGGGGAGAGAAAGTCACTTGTACTAACAACCTACTCCACTCTATCTGAACAGTAACAGCTCTATTTGAGACTGGGGAATCACTGAAATAACATGTCTCCTTCCCCATGGCTGCATAAGTTTTTTTTCCACTATCAGTTTTTAGTCTGTTACAAGAAAAAATAAGGGCACATTTGTGTAAAATAGGGTAAATTCTGGCTCTAAACTATCGCCACTGCTGATTATTAAAAATCACCAACAGTGATAGGCCGATAAAGGACGACCAGCCTGTTATCTATATTCCAGTTCTCTCTCTGTGGGTGAATGGTGGATAAGCAGAGGGTAGAAAGAGGGAGCTGACAATGCTTCAAGGAGGTGGGGGGAATGAACAGACATTGCCTTATCATCCATAAGCAAAGGTGAAGCAAAGCAAACCAGAGTGAGAAAGAAGCGCTGACCCTTTAGTGCCTTTACAAATTTACTCATGGGGGTTGGATGGAGGGATGAAGGGGGAAGGGGTGAGTGGGGGATGCCTCCACCTGTGACCTAAAAACCTGTATCAGTGCTGGCCCCGATTGGTATCCACAGTGCGGTATCAAGACCGACTGACTTGTTTATTTTACGAACTGCTCAGCTACTTGACACCAGCTCGTGTCACTACATATACAGTCAACACTGCGCCCAGCTGTCTCGCTCAGCAACTCTTAGAGGGGGAAGCTCCCAAGAAACAACAAACTACTTTTGTTCCTTCTCACTCTGTATTCTGCTTGCACCAAGTTTGGCCGGCGTCTGAATTCTGCAAGTAGCGGTGGAAAAAGGGGGCCTGTGTAAAACTCCACACAACACCAGAAAAATGCTGGTGCAACAGTGGACATTTAAATGGATGGTCGGATGATGTAATGCTTTACGAGTTAGAACTTAATATGTGATCATTCTCCAGTGCCGCCACGATCATCACCATGCTCAAATGGCTGGAGGTAAGAGGAGGAGGCACTGATGCTACATGATGACTCCTGCAATCTACGTGCTACAGGGACCGGCTACCCAGCTGATTCTAAGGGGTGTTTGCTTGCGTGCGTGTCATTGTGGGAGAACTATTATGCCTTCTCTCTCTCTCACACTGGGTTGCGAATTATTTTAATAAAAACGTTGTGCGCTACGGTGTATCCTGTGAATATGTAGCAGAAGCAGGATAAATCTGAACCACACTTTCATTTTTTTGAGAGAACCATTGAGTGGCAAGGTCTAGATTAACATTAACTGGTGTGCATGACGCTCGTGCCACCCCATCAAACATCCACTAAATGGCCACCTCGACACCCCTTGCTGCAAGAAGAAACAGTCTCGTCTCACTGAACCCAATTATAGGCTACGTGACTGATACGACTTGCATACCTGCATACTTCCTCGACTCCCCATCTCGTCCCCGCCCCTTTTCTATTCTGTCTACCCTGGTAATTCTCCTTTAGGGCTCACGGTTTGCACCATTCATTATACTTACAACACAACACTTATTCTTTCAACCAAAATAACCCTTGTAATTCTATGTTGCATAATTTATAAAAATACCCAATTCTTTAGAAATCATCTTACATCTTATATATATAATATATTCTGACATGCATCACGGTGAAACGCTGCCTTATTTTAATTGGGTATAGAGAGAGGTGGGCAGGGAACTGCCATGCTAAATTAAACACTGAGAATACCTGGACGTTTTGTGCACATCACCTGCATTTGTGCAAACAGTTCGTAATCCCTCCCCTTCTTGCCCTGCATCAAAGGTCACAGGTAGGTAGGGGCCTCTAAATACAAACCTTCCACCAAGAGGTCACTTACTGCTTACATAAACCTAGAAATCGGGCGTTTTGTAAAACATGGGGAGGGGGAGAGGAGGGGAGGAGGCAGGCGGGGTTTCCTCGTGTTTACTAACCAACACTGACCCCTACGTCACGTCGAAATCCTTTTTAAAGTCTATGAAGTTGTGATAGAGGTCCCACCGATGCTGAGGATTCTCGATAAGGATGCGACAGTTGAAGAGCTAGTCTACTGGTCGGAAGCCAGCCTGTTCTGCTAGCAATTCCTCCAAGGTGGTGATGATTCAGTTCTGTATGACTTTACAAATGACTTTGCTTGGATGGTTGATGATAAGGTTTACGGTTCTGCAGCTTTGGCACTGTTTGTTGTTTCCTTTTTTTTAGGAGGGGTATGACTAGTGACTCCATCCATTCTTTGAGTCAATCTTTGCGTTCCCAGACTCTTTGTCACAAGACAATGAGGCATTTGTATTTGCTTCCCATCCCTGCTTGAGCAGCCCAGCTGGAACATTATTAGGGCCTGGAGACTTTCCTCCCTTCAGACTGCGTGTCAGGAGGACTGCTAGGTCTGCAGGTTCACCGCTTTTAGTTGTTCGAAGGATGTTAGCGTCTTCAGCTGGAAGTTGTACAGGTCTTGGCAATATTCAGTTCATAGGCTAAGTACAGCATTGTTTTCTGTCAAAAGGTGGCCAATGCTGTCTTCGATGATTGAGGTCTTATGTAGACCTATCTTAGAGTTGGTCCTCGCAGTTGTTAGGTATTTTACTGTCACCCCGTGCTATTCCCTTCTCTATGGTCTGGCACCGGCTCTCTATTCAGCTCTTCCTAGCTTTCTTCATCTCTCTTTTGATGGCACAGTTTACTTCTTTATATTTAGAAGATGCTTCGGGTTTCCTTCAAAGTACCTTGGAGAGCAGTCGACGCCGCGCCGGCTAGAGGAAAAACAGGCTTACGAACATCAAAGACTGGACTGGTTGTCCTGTGCAGAACATGCTATCACCCTAAACAGACTTAAGTGGCGAGCCTTGTCAGCTGCCATGTCTATCCATGTGCTTCCCCTCAACGACAGGTACCAGCCAAGGGACGAATGAACTAAATATTGCCCCCACTTCTCTCCCTCTCATACACACACTGGTGAACCAAAACGTTGACAGCGCGGGAGAGTCTTAGACGCAAGAAACACAGGTAACTCTGGAGACACTCGGGAACTTGGACACGCACGAATGGCTTCGTTGCTTAGCAGTTCTACTGTTCTTTTCCAAGTCTGCGTTTTATCGTGCTGTCCTCCCCCCCAACCCAAATTTGGGTTCCCGACAGATTTTTTTTTTTTAATGGAAAAGAAGCCGTCGACATACCCCAGTGAGATACGAACCCAATACATGTGCCGCAGGCTGCGAACGGTGGATGCGGCACGTCACCAGCCAAGTGCGGCTGATCTCTGCAAGGCAATCAATCCAGTGCTCAGGACAGATGTACCACGCGACCCCGCCTGACACCTGTCAGTATGCCAGCAGGGGTGACGGGGGGTCACCAGTGTTTTACGCCATGCCATCACCTTGGGCTGTATCACAGCAAAGCAGTCCAATCTGTAAACAGGTGCCAGGTGCAGCGGGGAAAAAACGTGTCCAAGACAAGATCTGAACACAGGACAGCCGATCCTCACTGTACGGGTGGCAAGTGCTAATCTTTGGATCGAGTGTCAAGGATGACCTGCTTGCACACAGGTGGTTCTTGAAACAGCTGGAAACTAACGGCACTTTGTCTTGCCATGCCCAGCGGAGTGCTCATTAAACAAGTGTGAAGGAGGGTTTTTAAGTTACAAACGTCAACAACCTTTGCAATAACTAATCCCCGCTGTAACAAATAAAAATAAAAACAACATAGGGTTTATGGCTCGCGTATCGATTATGCGAGAATGACGTGACGTCACAGCCATAACTTCGTCCCTCCCCCCTTCTGCTCCTCCGTTTGTCTTCAGCCACATTCATACACCTGGGATAAACGTGGCAATGGCTTGACATTACTGTGTGGTGGTGTGGTGGTGAGAAACTGCTGCTACGTGGAAGATACTCGTGTCTCACCGGGGCTTCTGTATCTGCCTTTAGCCAAGGTTCGATATGTCACTCAAACGTAACCTGATCGCTGGTTTAGACACAAAATGTATTCAGCATGCAGCTCGGGTCAGACATAAATGCTTCACTGGCATGTCAGCTCGGGAAATATCTTGTTTGCTCATTTCCAACTCTGGGCGACTTTTCAGTAGTTTGTACTATTCAACACCAAGGAAATCTTAACTGCGGTAACTTCCCCCCCCCCTCCCAGAACCATCATCCAAGACAGATGCCAAGTTCCGCAACCTGATGCTAACACTAGAACACGCAATTACTCTACCTTCCAATGTACCCCACCCCGAAGAAACTCCAGTAAGTCTGTCACCATGCTTTTTTCTAGCCTCTTGCACCAAAACACCATAACCTGTAATTGCTTCTTTTACTGACATTTAAGATTCCACCTTCAGCAGTAATAGTCTCCTAACACTACATACTAAATCTTAACCCAAGCTGTCTCCAGCAAGTCTAACCTAAGACTCGCTCTACACGGGTGGTCCACCCTATTAATGCAGCGCCACCGTCGTGTTCAAGCATTCCACGAATGATAAGCGCAAGTAACTGACTGCTCGAGATGAGATTTATCACCTGAGTGGCAGTGCTGTAACCTCATATCGGGGACAAGCGAAATACTTTAACGCTGACAACATAATCACCACGCACAAAACAACAACAAATAAAACCGCACAAAATTGTGAACGCGAACACCTGCGCTAATAAAGAGGTATAGAAAAGAAGGCCAATATTAAAAGGACACGCCATCACAACAATTTTTATATCAGGTGCAAACGGGACAAGAACTATTTTTCCTGTCTGTCGCCTGGTATCGTCCGCACTAATCTCAGCGCACTTGGATGTCGCCAACACGCCAGCCACTTGCTGTCGTCACGCGCACTGCTGCGTGCAGTCAAGCAGGAAGCTAATGAGGTCCGATGCACAGACTAGTGAGGGGTCGAGGTGGGGGAGGGGGACGACTCGGACAATTAACAAAGAGAAGCCTTCCCGTGCGTCACACGGCGAGCTGTGCGTGCACTTCCGGTGTTGTAGCCCATCTCTTGACCTGCATCACACCACAACCGAAAGTCGCTTAGAATTGCATAACCTGTCACTGTCAACCAGTCTCATAAAAAGCGCAGCTTGAGCCTCAGAGTAATGGTCTGGGGATGTCGATGCAACTAATAATGCATTATTTACAACATAGTGGTCACATGCAAATCCGCCAGTGTGTACGTGTGTGTGTGCAAATGCACATCGTCTGTCCGATCCTCTTCACATCATTTTGAAAAGGATAGGATATTCCTGTACACTATGGCTCGGCCATGGATTACATTGAGTTGGTGCACTTCTCCACACATGTTTATTTTTTATTCTAAGAAAATGCCGATGACTCCAAATAATGACTGTGTGTGTGAGGGAGGGAGCGAGCAATCTGCGTGGGTTAACTCCCGCTGCGTTACAAGCGGCAGACTTCTCTTCTCAATCCCTCTCCAATCCCTCCCATCTCCAAAGCCGTTTGAACTGTTCCGCAGTCTGAAGACGGTACCATCACAAGTTCATCATCACATTATCTTGCCTCGATTCAAACGTCGGGCCCACTTCTCTTTCCTCCTTCCGTTGCCCCTAATTAGCTTTCACCCTCAACAAGTTTGGGAAAGGGCATCGAAAGTGCAGCAAGTGCAGGAGTTCGTGCCTACTATTTCACTATCCTGATGCCACGTACGCCAAATACTCATTAAGATTAATTAAAATGAAGTGGCACGTGGAAAGCTGACAATAGAATCACAGTTGGAGAAGTTGGGCCCAATTATCTGGCCCTTGTGGGCCACAGAAGGAGTACAAATACTTGCCCTGGTCAGTGTGTCTCTGTGGTCCTTACCTCCCCAGGTCAGGGCCGACAGTACAGCCACGCGGCGCCTCACTCTTTCCATTGTGTAACTAAGGCATTTGCGGAACATGTTTACGAAACAAAATCAGTTTTCTTCACATGAGAATTTAGAGGGAAGTGCTACAGTTTTAGGTGACAACGAAAATCTATTTTTATAGGATGGTATTTTTTCTGATGGATTCGATTGCCGTGGACCTTTTCGATACAAAAACGTGTCCACGTATCAAGTGTCGTATGAAGATTTTTGTAAAACTAGAACGTTTACGTGAATCATCCAATAGGCGTTTAAATATTTTAGTTTCCGACACTATGTGACACACCATGCGATGCAGGCTAATATTACCGGCAAGTGTCACGTGAAATATACATATATGTACATGTAATAGAAATTCATCTATTTCTGTACTAGCCTGCATCCAAACCAACCCCCTCCTCCCCACATCCACCCCACTTTCCTCTAGACAATGCGAAATATAATGCAAACTGATAAAGCCAACAGTCGAGCTTCCCAAACGACGCGACCTGTGTGTACTGGTTATCGACAGTGGGTTAGCACGTGGGTGCTGGGCTTTCCAAATGACAACAATGCCAGGATGACACCAGCAAATGAAGGTGAAACCCACCCACCACCACCACACACACTTTCCTTCACCTGATACAAGCGGTGGCTTCTACCTGCCCTCCTCGATAGCGCTCCACCGCAACAGCCTACAAGGAAATAGATATTACCTACTAACATCATTTCCTCGACGTCTTCGTCATCACTATCATCAACAATAACCTAAAATTTACAATGATGACCTTTTCACTGCTGCCCGCCTTCCCAAGTGGCTGCAGCTCTCTAAGAGCTACACGAGGTCAGTCCTGTCTGCTGACGGATCGCTGCCAGCGACTCTTCCCTGTGCACTCTTACAATGTCCAATCTTGCCACAAATACATTTCACACCCCACTATTTTTTTTCCCGAGGGGGGTAGGGGAAGGTGTTGGAGACAATGAAGACGAGACGAGATACCCGAGTTCTGCTCAATCCGCTGTTATTATTTTATGGCTTCCTAAGTCGCCGTGCTATGACCATGACCGTGACCTATTAGCCTCCATCTCTGCGTGTCACCAAAGACTCTGTTTACTAAGCATAACAAATGAGGCAGTTCCATGGGTTCTGAAAAACACAGTAATCAACGCAGCAACTACCCGCAGACTCTTTTAGACATCAAATGTTTCAACTTCCGTTTTGTGTTTTTTAACCAGTCCGATGGTTTCCTGGATTCTATTATGTTTTTGTCTTGACCCGGTGCTTGCTGCCCTTATGCTTGTCTCAGCCTTGTACCTGTTGACACCGTCTTTAGGCGGCGACACGGTGAGACCCGTGGGATCGTATCTTCAGGTTTCTCCAAGGTCACAAACAATCTGCTTCAGGCAGCAACAAGCGAGCCGAGCTTTCTCATCGTTTACGAGAAGGTCGCCTAGGCACTCTGTGTTTTGCATGCCACTCAGCCCTACACCGCTATCGTCTGCAATCTCTGGCGCCCCATCCTTCCGACCGCCTTTCCCGTCTTCTGCGTCGTTTTCTGTTTAGTTTACGTGGTGTACTTCGTTAAGGGACTCCTACATTTTCAAGTTGCTATCGACACTACATCAAAGTATATTACATGTACATGGGAGTGTGGGGGGGGGATTTGTGTTTTACACCGAGCCAGCAACTAAGACTATATCACGGCAAAGCAGCCAGCCCTGTAAACAGATGCCACACTCAGAGAAAGAACAGCGCGCCCGAGACGAGAGCTGAACCCAGGATAGCCAACCCTCACTGTATTGGTGGCTCACAGGAAAAGGACATACGTGGCTCAGCGTGTCTAAGACACGACATGTGACATCGTCTTCCGCCACCTTTACCTTCCCTGATTAAATCAGGTAACTGTTGCTGGGTGAGCATGAAGCGGGTTTTCCGACCCAAGGCCCACGCAAGCCCACCAGCGACCAACTGCTCCGATGGAAAAGGGCCCTACCACAAGGCTACGTCGTCTCACCCAACATGCATGCCTCCACACGCACATGACAACCCCTATCTCAAGCCACTCTTGAAACACATAATCTGACAAAGAATATTTACACTGGACACTCAAAACACATATTGCAAAGACCTGAAGTAAAGTGAATGTCTCCTTGTAACAAGCCCGTGCGATTGTTCGACCACTCCTGACAGCTCATGGCTGCGCCTGTCAACCTTGTTAGACAGAATATTCGTCAGTGATAAATTCTTTTCTAAAACAGTGGATACGCGCAACCTATGGCGTCGCTGCTTTGTCAGCACGGCGGGGTCAAATGGTCAAATCCTTCTCCCACGCATTCCAGGCTGGCGGTTATCGCACATGTACCCAGTGGTCGTCTTGTCTGTTGGGTCTGACGTGTGCAAGCGGAGGAACGAGACGGCGGGGCGAAGGAGGGACAGAAAGATTAATAACGAGACAACAAAACAAGCTGCAAGCAGTTCCCACGAGTGGCGTAGGGTGGGCGCGTTATGGCCTCCCTGATGATCTCTCCATAAGACCCAGCCTGGATCATCCCTCATCGACTTTTTCCTAACAAAGAGGGGGAGTTAACTTGTGTTTTACGCCGAGCCAGCAACTAAGGCTCACGGCATGTAAACAGAGAAAGAACAGCGTGCTCGAGACGAGATCTGAACCCAGGACTGTCAATCCTCACTGTACTGGTGACAGGCGCTAGCCGTTGCGCCTTCTGACAAATCGCATAGACGAGTCGGTCATTGTTCCACTCCTCTCCAGCACCTCCGACTACCCGGCAGTTGTAAGCATCCGGGTGTACAGCTGCTAGAAACCGGCAGGTTGTGAGTGGGGATCGGGCGAGGGGAGTGTGGGAGCGCAGCCCTCCTATCTCGACTCTCCTCCCATCTCACGCTCGTCTCGCTGTACGCCTTGTTGTCGTAGCAACGCCGCCACCGCCTGCTGTGGCGTCCTATCAAGTTGTACCAGCAATGAAGTTTGCTCGCTAGTCACCAAATCTCGTCGCTGTAAACAAATGCACTTTATCAATCTTTAAAGACATGGGAGGTAAGAGGAGCGCTTGACTACCAATAAACTCAGTCATATACATCACGGATGCATCATCTGGCACCGCCAAACACGCCGCAGCAGATCTCTCCTGCCACCAAAGCTGCACTACTGTCAACAAGCTGTCCAGTTATGTCACAAGGTTACAAATTTAAACAAAATATTGGGGTAACGTGGGAGCCATCGATTGCAGGGTGGTGGTCTAGTGGCGCAGTAGTAAGACCTACACTTCCATGGAAGTGACGTGAGTTCGGATCTCTTCTTCGGCAACCCGTCATTTCTCTCGTAACATGGCTGGGCCAGCTCGCGGCGATGCAGTCCAAAACACCTGTAGTAACGAGCAGCTCGAAACAGGTCCCCCCGGCACTCCAATCTCGTCCCCTCGACGCCACAGAAGCTGTTAGTTTTCTGCAAACAAGCCGGCTTGCAGCTGCACTTTCTAGGACTCCTACCCCCGCCTCCATCGCTACTTCCCTCTCCCCCCCCTCCTCACCCCAAACACCACCATCCCGCCTGCAGCCGCCGCTGGCATGTGACGTCACACCGTCGGCTGTAACCGACCCCGTGTCCAAGTGCGTAACCTTCCCCTTGCTCTCCCTCTACCCCCAGAACCCACCCCCGTCCCTTCTCGTAGGCATCAACTCGCTTATCGCGGAAGGACATACTGCGGTGGGTAAGACATCAAAGGCCGTGCAGAGACCCAACTTACTTTTTGTCTCTCGCCTCTTTTAATGCCTGACGTTTCCACGTCGACAGGACGCTGGCAAACGGCAACGCTAATAGCACCAGCACTTCAACAGCAGCAGCAACACCACAACTGCTCACAGAGTGATGAGGGACGCAAGGAAGTTAACACTCGGCCCCAGGCCTCAGGTTTTGATGAAGAAAAGTAGGGGAAGGGTTGTTGGGTGAGTGAGAATTGGACAACTTTTGTGGACTTTCTGAGACAGTTCAATGCAGCAGCAAACAGCCACCAGAAGAATGCTTCATCAGTCGCACTTTCCACCACCACCCCCTTCTGGATACTCTGGCAGCAGGGCAAGCAGTACACTAGATCTTACAATAGTGTGCAGGGCTTCTGCTAACGCAAAAAATTGCGTACAGTACGCATTAAAAGTTCGGAGGACCCCTTCAATTTTCGTCAATGGGGTCCCCTTCAAATTTGGGCGAAGAACAGGGACCCCTTAAAAATCTGAAGAAGGGGTCCCTGGGACCCCAAAGAATTTAGCCTTAGCAGAAGCCCTGAGTGTGTAAGCATCCCTCCTAATGAGACCCGCTATTGTTCTCTGAGATTCAAAACAAACAGTAACTGGATGCAAGACTGGACTGGAGCCCAATCTGCACACTGGACAGAACGGATGCCTCTCCTTATGAAGATTTCAAGCAGCCTGTGGAATTTTATTTATTTTTAGCAGTGTAGATGGACTGTGTAGATTTGAAGCATATGGACTTTTCCCTGTATGCAATGACTGGCTGATAAAATCACACTATGAAGACATGCCTATGATCACAATGTGGTGTGTGCTTAAGACATTGCCCAGTTCCTGCAACCATATCTGCTAGTTGAACTGTGCTCATCCACTGACATACATTGCAAAGCAAAAGAGGAAGTCTAAAGTTCAGCATGTTTAAACTAATTTCATGGTAGCCACAAACACACACAAACTATCACCATCAGGTAACTTTTCTGCAGTCCTAACAGGAGAAGACATCATGTACACAGAAAATCTCAAATTAACTCTTCATTTATTTCCACTAGAGTCTTGAAGTACTCGATGCACTACTACTACAGAGGCCAGCTTAGTTTGTTGTGACTACAGGTACACTCCACTCACTGGTTGATGCACTTCTATGCTGTATGACAGCGTAAGAATTGTGGAGCACTTTTCGATTTCAACAGTTTAATACCACCTTTTATATCTCAGGGCAAAACTTTTTTTTTTTTGCTGCGCCAGATTTATTCTATTTAAGGGCCCAACAGTTGTGTTGGTTGTACCTCATACATCACACAGTGTTTCCCAGCCATAAAAAGCAAGGGTTTTCAAACCACTAGTTTAAATTGTCAAGGAATCCAAAGATCATGACATAAATTTCATGAGGGGTTTACCAATGACTGGGAAAAAATCCGGCATGTGTTAAATAAATCGTGATCGTAATCCTTGGTGTCAAGAAACTGCTTTAATTCTTAGTTCCATGCATACCTAAAACTGTTTCACCAACATTCAATAACAGTAATGACAAAACAGCAGCCCAAGGATAGGTGTTTTATATATATATCTTCTGTGAGGAGGCTTCCTCTCTAAAATTTTACAATTTCTTAACCCCTTGGCAAGTTTCCTTTAGATGATTTGCCTTTCTTCTAGCGATTTATGTGCTACCAAACCCAGGTACCTGATAATCTGTACATGGATTGCGATGATCTTCTGTGGCAGTAGTTAAGATACGAGAATAAGTTTATGCCCTGAGGCACCATGGAGAATTCAAGATGGCCTGGTTTCCAAAATTATAAAGTGGTGCTCAAACTTCACAGCTTTTGTTTTACACTTGGACCAACAGTTATAAAGGAGGAAAGGATCCCTGGAGTAAAGAAACATGAAGTAATGCCCACAGGGTCTGGACATTGTTTTAAAATTTTGGAAACAAGATGCTTTTCCTTGAGTTCCCCATTTTGCCCTGGGAAAATGTCTTACTCTCGCTTCATAACAGTTAGCCCAGACAAGTTACATCGAAAAAAAACTTTTCTGACAGTGGAATGGGGGCAGCAGATACATTGTTACCTCACTGCTGCTGCACACTAGACAGTAACCAGCTTTTCAATATCTACTGCACCACAAGTTCGATAAGCAGCATTCTTCGAGTGAGAGAAACATGGATACAAGGACAGTGCGATCTTCTAGAAACAGTGAATGTTAACATACATATCGGGTGGCTGTGCTCGCCAACATAAATCACACTCCAAGCTTTTGATCTGACATATTTAAAAGTCTCTGATGTGAATTCTCCTGAAGAGTTATGCTTGCTTTGAACGAGGTGTGCAACTTGTACATTTTTGTTCACAGGCGGTGGCTTTGTCGAGAGAAAGGTTGACTGAAGATATGATTTTGAACGGTAAGGTATCTTTTCCCAAAGAACTACACCAGTTTTGCCAGCAACTGGCAATAACTCGCCGACAAGCCACTATGTTTCACTGCCTGACAGTAATTATTATTCCAGCAGAAAATGGTGAGGGACCCTGTGACAACTTCATGATAATTTAATTTTTAAGCAACAAAATGTATACATTGGGGTTGACATATGCAGCTCAGCGTTCCCCTCTCCCATCCGCAATGCTAAATTGTGAGTGAGGTGCAAGTGGCAGGCAGATATGATGGTCTGTGGAAAAAAGCATAACTGCAGAGGATGCTCCAGCAACTTCAATATTACTGTCATGTTTGGCTGTAAAGCTGCTTGGCTGTCTGCTAACATCCTGGCAAACTGCAGGAGTGGAAAATTGTGCACCAAGCACAGGCAGATGCAGCCCATAAGCAACTTCCCAAATCTTCCTAAGTCAGGAAAAGCTGTGATTGTTCTTTCACCTTTTAATTGCTGGTCCCCCTCCTTTACACACACCATGGACACTACCATAAACTGGTAAAACCAATGATGAGAGGTTGTCTTTTTAACAGTCTGTTATACTGACTCATTAATTATTTCCCAAAATTCTTTCCATATGCAAATGAATCATCACATACTGTACCAACAGAATGAGATGGGAAAGAGACAGAAATCTGGAAAAGGGGGTTGGGAAGAGAATGCAGTTTGTGGTCTTTAATAACTAGCTAACTTTCAAAAATGTAAAAATAATGAACTTAGTAATTATAAAATCTAATACATCTTACCTTTTTTCCCCATTGAATTCACATTTCACCTTTAACTCATTTCGCCTCTGTAACCAAAAGAAAAATGCCAGATTACTTGAATCACATTAAGATTTAAAAAGCTTATTTTTTAAATAGTTTTAAATTGGAAACCCTAGTTACATTAGTTTAATTTAAATGTTCACTTCACATGCACGTGCACACTTTGCTACCAGCATGAAAGGCTGAATGACATGAAACAAGTTGTAGTGTTTACATTTCCAAAATGAGAGTTAACTCAGCAAACACAAAAATTGTGTCCCGTGTGCGGGCTCGTGCATGCATATACCCTCTGGATCATAAGGAAAACCTTCTAAGTGAAGTAATTGTTTTACTGTTTTGTTTACTGTAACTTTCTTCAGTTAAGTCTGAAACTATATAACATTATAAATGCTCATTATATATTTATGCTAATTTATGGAATGTTGTACCTGCATTAGATGTTACTCTATTGTGAGCGATTGACTGTGAATGAAGATTCAGCACATGTAACTTTTGAAATGTTCACAGATAATCCACCTCTCACTGCGGTTTCAGGTAATCAAATTTGAATAATGTATTTATTATGTATTTAAGGGTCCATTTGCAGCTGCCAAATGTTTTTCTTGTTTTGTGCTTACAGGCAGATGTGAACCCAAGAGCTCTATGTCATACATGTCTTGACAAATCATATACCTAAGGTCCAACAAGATGTGTGGACAGTCTAGGACAATTGTGCTTTGTTAAGGTGGGTTTGCAGGTCATGTGTTTATAAAAAAAGATTATTGTAACTGCGCTCAATTGTGACTTTTTTGGCAGAAATCATATTTAAAAAATATATATGCACTTTAAGAGAGCATCTTTGTCTACCATAGTACAAGTGAACTGATCGACTGCTCCTACCTGGAGAATCAGTTCCCCTATAAATTTTTAATCAAGCACAACAATGGTGGAATAAGTGAGCATGACCAAGTTGAAGTGGAAACGACAAAGAAAAAGTGTTAAGTGGTTTTAAAGACCTTATTGTCAACACTTTGAAAAATGAACTAAAAATGCTTTATAACCTCCCTCCCCACATTCCTTTTAGCTGCTTTGCAAAATACCAGAACACTTAACAGAAGTCAACACCACAGTCGCCATGATTGTACATGGATACAATTATGTTAAGATCTCCAAAGAGCGAGCTGGGACCACACATTAACTGGATGTATCTGTGTACAACTGTTACATCATGAATTTATCTTCTGTGAATAATAAGTGATTACAGTGTGGTACCCCAGCCAAAGCCAGAATCACTGTTCTTTATAAACACAAAAAACATGACAGACACAAAGACATAAATTCTATGAAATGAATGGAATGTCAGGACTGTTCTGCCAGATGCCATTCTGTTCATAGACCAAGATGCATGGTGATATTTACATGTGTGTATCTTGAAAATCGAAGGGCAACATCCCATAGTAACCCTGCCCCCAAATTATAACCCAAATTTGGACAAATAGTATCTTGTGCAGAACTTTACTCAGTCTTTACAAAAACATTTTGCACCACATAAGTCCTTTAACAATCTCCTCAAACTGACAGTTTTAGTGCAGCCAAGCAAATTATTCAAGATGTAAAATATACACTTAAGGATGGTACTTACCTTCCCTACAATATAAAATATAAAAAAGCTGCAGCATTGTGAAATAATCCAATTAGATCTGACATATCCCCATAAAAACTAATCCATGCACATGTATGCACAGTAAGCATGTGCATACCACACACCCACAATCTTTTTCTCATGTATTCACCCACCTGGAGATTATGGTAAGCAGCACGACGAACCTGGCGGTCTCCCATTTTGAGACCACGTGCCAGGATTGTTTCGATGGATTCCATGACTTCCCTGGAGCCATCTTGCTCCCCTGAATGAAGAATAATGATCTATGAATTAATCACATTCAATCATCTCTCTATAGATAATCCAAACATTCTGTCCATCCACTAATGCCAAATATGTGTAAGAAAGAACCTTACTTCCTTTCACATCACAAAACATAACTTATTTCTATAGGCTTAATTTTTTTCTCCAAGCAGTTGTGATCATTAATCAGTCTTATACCTGCACCATGAATTATAGTAAGATGATCTCTACAACCAAGACTTCCATCTTTTTTTCTTTTTAAAGGACATAATCACTATAGCTTGCGCCAATTTCAGTTCTCTCAGGAAGTGATGTCCATAATGTTGCTTCCATCTGATCTCTCTGGAGGTGGTCTCTGCAATATGGATTCCACCTGTTCTCTCTTGCTGCAATTTCCACATATTGTGGGTCCATCTACCCCAGACTTTGTTTATATGATCTGTGTAAATATGGCATTCCCGAGTTTTTGGATCTGGCTTGTTTGTGTGCATGAAGACTAAGCAGGTTCTCAGCACGTAGGAGCCAATTAGCAAATTTAATTCATTGTCCAGTTTTCCAAGATGATCTTGTACACTTTTCAAACACCAGTAGGCTATGTACTCTCAACAAGAAGATCCACTCATGAAAACTCTCCAACTTCAAATGAGAAGGAATGCAGTAGCATACCATGTGGACAGCTTAACATGACATCTTTTTCTGAGATTTTGGCATTCATCTTATTTCTCAGTGGTTCAGCAGTTATCATTCTGCAAATGTTGCATGTGAGGATGCGATATTTTCACTGCTTTAAGTACCCTGTACAGAACAGAGTTTTAAAACATGGGCAGACCTGATCTCCTGGCACAGAACAGCATGTATCACCACGTCCTTGATGTCCGATTCCAATTCATTTTATATACAGTCTTTCCTTTTAATGAACAGTTTTTTCCCTCGATTGTTCAATCTTGTTCCTTTCTCAACTTGTGATTGAACCTGGGAGCATAAGCTGATTTCATGACAATTTCTAGGCAGTTCAGTAGTTTGCTGCAAATGCAATGTCCTAATTCCTTTCTCACATTTAGTCATCTTATAATGTTCCCATCTTCCACGATAACAACATGAAAGATATTTGAAAATAAAAATCAATAAATATAAATGCAATTAAACTTGCGCTACAATAAGCAGATAAATAAAGCATACTTACTGTCCATTTTGAGTGATTTTCTGTATCCAAAATAAGTCCTTGAAATTGAGAAAGAGCTGTAGAGTCATGGACGCAGAATACATAGAAGATAGAAATACTCCAGGTTGTGAACATGCAAACACTGGGAAACTGAAAGCAGAAAACAAAAAGACGTGAAAGTAAATATATAAAAAAAATATTCAAGGTTTTACTAATTAATAGTTGCATGTAACACAAATACTCAATCTTCTATGCATATAATATAAATCTTGTCCTTCCAACAACTGATTAACATAAAAATACAATAAATGGCTAGAATTAAAAATGAAAATGTGCAGAGTAAATTAGGTGCTATGGCTAAACTGTCATCCAAGACTTCACTAATGCCACCCTTCATAAAACAAAGTCTATGGATCTATGATGAAATTAACCGATTGTATAGAAAAATTCTGTAAAAGAAATATATATAAAAAGGGAACATCTGAGTAAAATGTCAAACGAGGAATCACTGGGATTAGTGGTAAAATCTGCACAGATTGCTACCTTGTTATGAACTCCAATAACTACCTATAAAAATGAGTTTTCTGATGAAACAAAGAGCCTCTCCCAGTAAGAAACAATGATGGTTCATGTCTGCACAGCCCTTCCACGGAAACATCAGGTGTGCTTTTGCAAACTTGGTCAAGTCAAAAAGATAGGAAGAAGCAGCAGGGTGCACCTCAACTAAGATTTCAGCTCTTGCACAGCTCCCTATCAGACTGTTTCCAGACACATGCTTGCTCTCAGAAAGTGTGTCAAGCTGATACAGTGATAGGAGAAATCCAACTTGGGACCTTGTGGCCTTTCTGACAGCCCAACAGCATAACTTAGAAACATTTGCTTCCTATAACTTTTTGCTCCCTCACCCCGTTTGTGTCCTTATGTAAAATAAGCCAATGCAGGAACATGCATGCAAATACTGATTCATGAAATGTAACTAAACTGGTAGTTGCCGTGCAACAGATAACTTAGATGAGCACCAAGGTTCTGCAGCAGATTTCATTACTTAATCTTCCTGCTCTTATAAGAAACAGGCATATACAGTGAAAAAAAGTCTTGTTGTGACCGATAAAAAAAAAGTCTTCTTGTTACCAGTTACTAAACCTACCTCTTTAATCCTAAGAAAATGCACTCTGCTGTTTTAACACTCAAGCAACCTATTTTGCGAGCCACATAAGGCACATGCATACACAGCATTAACTTCCTGATCCATGGTGGCAAATACTCTGTCATTTCCTTGAAATTGCTCTCAAAACCTACCCACCAAGTCAAAGGGCAACATCCGTGTACCAATTCTGTATCTGAATGGGTTTTAAAGCACATCAGAAACTAACTCAAACAAGTATTGTAGATTGTTTAGCCCAGACCTGGGCAAAGGCCAGCCCGCGGGCCGGTTCCGGCCCGCCTCCTGTCTGTGACCGGCCCGCCCGCTGGTCCGCCCTCCAGTATATATACTATATATACAGTATTGGGTAAAACTGAGTTAACTATATTAGTCCGGCCCTCTGAAACCATCCCAATTTCTCAAGCGGCCCCTTGGGAAAATTAATTGCCCACCCCTGGTTTAGCCTGTACTCCCCCCACCCTTTAATGAACGTGTGAGGTACGACAGGGAGATGAGTATATTTTATTCTACATGGTTCAAAAAGGGGGAGGTAGTTTGCTGGGCTCCTGGGCTAGACAGGAATGTCACGTCATCCACAAATAAAGGTTTGGAGGGCAAGAGGTGCAGGTCATGGATACTTAAACTGGGCTTAAACCTTCAAGTACACTCATGTGTACATGTGTAGTTATACATGCCAACACACACATACACACTGAGGGGCAGTCAATTCATTGTTAGCAGCTGAGAAGGCTACTTCTGGATAATTTCCATAAGCAAATGCTCATCTCAAACAATGTGCTTGACAGATGGGTTCACTACCATGGACACTTTACCACTTCTAGGCTCTTCTGTGTTCAGCCCATATCTGCTTTGGCCCTTCCTTAATTATGTGTACAAAAAAAAGGTGTAAAATACTTCATTTCAGATTTACATTCACCTTCCTAATGTTTATTTCTCATTGCCACAAATGCCAACCGGCTAATCTATTACTAGGCACAAACTGCACTGACTGAAATGCAGGTTGTGAGAAAGGACTCTTTATAATAAAGTATGCAACCATTTGTTCCCACGCCTCCAGCAATGCTTTTCTAAAAGGTGTAAGGTATTCTCGCTCCCCTCTATGAGGGATATACCCTCAGCATATGTTTTTCATTGCCTCAGATGTGGTGTCAAACTAGGGACTCTATACCCAAAGTACAATAGGTGAACAACTCTTTTCACATTCAATACCCAATGAAAAAGGTTTTGAAATCTAATACTACTTTATTTGTAGCAATGAAGTTGTAGAAAGACAGCAATAAAAGAGAAAAATCTACCTCAGCTGAATCTGGTCACTCATAGGCACATTCATGGCACAAAGGAAATGTGAATTTTAATATATTAAAAGCCAGCTGCTGGCATCTATAACTGCACAAAGTTACCCAACAGGTAACCTTTCCTGGTCTGATACAAGGCAAGAGGCCTTGGATTCTTTACTGACCTCAGGAATGAGATCCAAGGCAAAAAAAAAGTTTGGAAGGCACAGAGCAAACACCTTTCAAGCTCTTCTGAAATGTATTAACTGACGTTAAATACACTCCTAGTGACAAGTAAACAACAATGGTTCCAGTATTACAAACATAAATTATGAAAAAGCAGTTACTATGCTAAATGCAATAGAAGTGAATGATCCTATTAATATTAGTAGTGTTGCTTATTCCTCCTTACCCTTTGGTAATTAACAATTTGGAGCAAATGAGAGCAATGCATTAAGGAACCATTATCCTCAAAACTTAAAGGGAAATTTTGATTAGTCTACAAACATGACTGGTGCAAAGACTGAAAGATCACTAAAGCAAGCATGTCATTATACTTAAAACATACAACACATACAGAAAAAAGAACAATGTCTATGGTCTGCCATTTTGTAGATAGATTTTTAAGTATATCCACACCTTACTGTACCCATAAAACTAATGAAACACAACATACATGAGGATTAATGAATCAACATTATATTCTAGAGGACTGGGTTTTGGTGAATGAAGATATCATGTAGTACATTTAGATCCAATTGGTAGAAATGACCAAGAAGTTTTATTCTTTCAGACTGCCATATGACATAGTACAGGAAAGAGTGGAAAAACAAATGAAAAGTGTACAATCCTCAGAAAGGTAATCATAATTCAGAAATTTCATTAAGAGCCTCAACTAGTCAGAAGTATCTGAGATGAACAATGAGGACTGAATAGGGGCACATGAAATGAATGTTACTATCAGGAAAGGAGAAGTGTATTCCAAAGATAAGAATAGGGAACCAAAAAATTATCAAACCAATATGGATGAATGACATGCTCTTTATTTTGTGAAAAAAGAAACTATAAACAAAAGTCCTTGCACACTAAATAATCTAATCAGGGGTATAAAAAGTATGGAACGTGGGAAATAAATGTACAAAAAGACTAATGCTGATGCATTAAACAAGTTTTTTTTTAGATGTGTAGAGGTTGATTTGGTGCCCATCTCTTAAAAAAGGTATCACTAGGAAGCTCTAAACTCTAGGAATATTCTGGACTGGTTTCCAAAATTTGCAGATTTTCATGAAGATGATTTGATGAATGCATGAAAGCCTTTTGGAATGAGCAATACAATAATAGGAGAGACCCTTAACGGTAAGGAATAGTCTTTAAGAGCCAGTTCCTAAAAATACTGCTAAAAACTTGGAGTTTGGGTTGAAGTGCCCCCAAAATCAAACGCATAAGGAAGATAACAATACTATTTGTTAAGCATTAAAACCGACGAACCAGTTTTCTTTATTTTAGATCACCCTTTCCATCGTTTTGTTACGCAAGCAATAAAATGCACAAACACAAGTTATGCATGCACGCTTACCTAAACTTATTTCACTTTGATATTTTGTGTCGTGTCTGAGTTAGTGCAAAGAGGTTAGCTGGTTCGGTGGTGACACGGTTTACGAAAGTGCCGCAGTTGTCGTTGAAAAGTGACCTACAGCTGCAAAATGAGCCGCTGAAAGGTAGGGGGCGGGGGCGGGGATTGAGGGAGTAAGGGTGACGAACGCGCGTGCATCGCTAGCCAGACGAAATGGGTCGGCGAAGAGAGCGAGAAAAGAGGGGTGAGCTGGTTGAAACAGGGGGAGGGGGTGAGACTTTGCACGTACTTCAAGACTTTCTGGGGTATTAGAAAAAAAAAGTACTCAGCGGGCTTACATTATTATCCTTTGCAGTAACTGGAACAGCTTGCATACGAAACATGGGTCCAAATTCCTTTGCTTTCTGTCCTTTAGCGTGTGACAGCTTACAATCTGAACGTGACTGGAGCAACTTGTCACAAATGACAACTAAAAGCGATGTGTGTTGACGGGGATTAAAATTTAAAAAAAAAAAAAAGCGCTGCGGCTCATCGTGCGCTGACATACCATCCTCCAGCTTCGAGAACTACCTCCGCTAAACACGGCTCCTTCACGCTAACTTGCCTTTCATAATAATCTATTTCAAAGTTTTTGGACTCGAAAGAAATAAATATCTACCGAAGGAAACCCAAACGACATCACGTATGTTCGGTTTTAAAGCCGACTGTGGAACGCACGGAAAAACCCTTCCATTTGATGTCTACTGTGCGAAGTCGGTCAATTCAACAGTAACTTGCCAACTAGTGGTCAGAAGTAGCACAACTTTGTTTAAACTAGCATTTCGTATCATCGTTTTGTAAATAAATTTCCAAAAGTTCTTAAAAAGTGGGTTAGACCTTTGATTAAGAGGTACTGTAGATCGGGAAAGAAAAATTTGTGCTTACTTCTTGTTGGGTCACTCCACTCGGCTGCCATTGCGATGACGTCACACTACATACGGCATCTATGATTGGCTAGACTATCGGCATCGTACCATTTCGCGCGGTTTCAACGTGGTGTAGGCTACTGGGTCAAAACAATTTCTGACTCGAAAAGAAATATATAACAGCGGAGATAGTAATAATCTCTGCCTATAGAAATTGGAAAAAAATATTCAAAAGCTCCAAAAGATGGATATATGCAATATTTGTCCAGGCCTTTCAAGATATAAGTTTTGAATTGTTATGTAGACATGACCTGCTATATAGTTTTGTGTATCAACTGTGATTCACTGCAGTCGGGCAGCATGACTGCATTTCAACAAATGGAACCGACGGGAAAAGAGGGGTTAGCAAGACTGCATTTTTAACAGATCTGAAATGGAACCGACGGGAAAAGAGGGCAAGGGGTAATGGGGATTTTAGGAGGACGTACGGGAGTGGGGTGGGCAGGCAAACTAAAACCATCCACCTTCATGTCTGACTTTAGAACTGTAGATTATGGACCGAATATGTACTTTTAATCCTAATTGTTTTTATTAATTATTGTTAGTTTGGCATAATAAAAGCTGCTTGATGTTCAAATGAGTCTAATATTTTTAAACGCATGATTATGCCAATGGGTGTTTTTTTTTTTTTTTTTTTTGCTCACTTAATTCTTGGAAAAGGACGATCTCCTGTAATCATTAAAAATCTTACTGGCTTGAAGGGAGAATAGCGATTAAACTCAAAGATATTCTACATCCTTTCCAAGTTATAAAGTTTCAATAAAACGTCGGACTAGTCAAAGGAAAATCCAGTTTCATATACGCGGATACCAACAGAGACCGTGGCTCCCCTGACCAAAAAAAAAAAAAAGAGAGAGAGAGGATGGGGGATACTGAATTCGCCTCATGCCCCTTCCAACTCCATTGCATAAGATAGAAAGTCTTCAGGACATAGAAAGGGTGTGAGAAACACGCTTAACTACAAAGTCGGAGAACCACAATAACGTTACAAAGCAACAAAAGCCGAGGTCAGGAAGATGAGGGCAAACGACTTGGATGGACTTAATGCAAGATATTCCTAAAAATTCTATGTGAATAGCCGCTGTTAGCAAGGGGGTGGGGGGACGCAAGCCTTCAAACAATATAAGAAAGTTATATTTATTTACTTACCTGTCTATGATTTATAATGAACGATGTGGTAACAATGACTAGGCTTCATTCTAAGTTCAGTTAAAAACATCGGCAGTCCATTTTGAATGGCGCTTTTACTTTTACTTTGATGGTTTCGTCTGCTTAGTCATTTTGTCCAAAATAAAATCCGACACCAAAACCTTAACTCATAGCGTGTATACCAAAGAAACAAAAGGATCCAATAAAAAAAAAAAAAAACAACAAAAAAGAACCCCTCAACGTTTGCACTGAAAACAACTCTGTTTACCCGATACGCCACAGGAGGCTGCGGCCAGTTACTAATAATAATGGGAACTTATCACGCGCAGCATCACGACCAAGATAGATCGCACTCTTTGCGCAGACAAATAATGATAAATGAACGATAACAGCCAGTGGACAGTGAGGTTTGTATAGCCACACTGAACAACATAAAGATGAGGCACAAGAGTAGAATGTAAAGCAATGAACGGAGGTATGAAGAAATGTAGGTACGATAAACAGTGTGAGATGGAGTCGTTACATGATGGTGAGCATGAAAGCCAGGGAGTTAAGAATAGTCATTCATGTATAAAATTTTGTGAACAGATATTTCAGAGAGTGTAAAGTCGCTATCCGGTGTTGCCCGGGCGATGTCCCTCTTCCTGACAGGCTGTCGGCGCACAGTGAGCTCGGGGACCAGATCAACTCAAAAGGCATACTCAAACGTCGCCAAGCGTTTCTAATGAAACTCAGCGCTCTCTCTCTCTCTTCTTTTCCACTCTCTTTACCATCCGAAATAACATTCTTGTCGAATTTCGCTCCTGATAGTAAATTTGTAAACTATAACAGCCAGGGGCAACAACTTAAAACGGGTAAACTAAAATTATCATAAATATGCACCCGATCAAACCACAAATTAAACATAGTCCACAACCTTCCCATAGTCAAGCAATCCTGAAAATTTTGCCCTGGATCGAACACACAGTTTATTTGCAACCACATACATACACATGGTACACACAGGTCGCCATATTCTGCTTTAGCTGTATGTGACAGCAGGACGTACGCAACATGCTTCCTGTCACTACATATTAGCGGAAGATTGTGTGCTACACGTTCCTGCAGACATATCAAACACTTATCGCATTCGTGTACATTGTACAGCCTCGTTTTGCGAGGACGTTTACGTCACTCGTGGTACAGACAGTAGAGGGTCCATGCGGCTCCTCGGTCCTCTCGTTTTCATTGTGTATCACATATCACATATAGAAGGCCTCATGATGGTTGGTGGGCCACTCGAAGTCGCTGTGTGCGAGCATAATCTGTGTCTGAAAATGGGAGCTGAAGGAGGGGACGAAATGGGAAGGGCGACCTAGTAAAGCCATTTTGTTATTGTTTTGATGCACGTTTTTGTGCAGTTATTTTTTATGAATCGTTGTTCTTATATTAAGTTTTATGGATAGTTTGAGACATGCTTCTATCGACTAGATATTACAAATAACAGAAATTATCGTAAGGAGGGTAGGATAATTTTTATAAGAGTAGCACCGGTTAAACCCAATCTACCCCTTACCGACATACACACACTGGAGTATCGTTTAAACAATTCAAAACAAATCTCTGCGACGTTAGTTAGATAATAAAGCCAACGACAATGCGAGACTATAAGGTCAGCTGCTTATTGTTTCATATAATCGGTGACTGATATAAATGCTTTCTTTTTCCATAGTAGAATTAAAGGTTATTGGGCGCGACTTTGGAGGTCGGATTGAGGTTCACCCGGGGCTGTACCTGAAAAAAGTTTCATTTTTATTAAGATCATGGGTGTCAGGAGAGGTAAACGAGAGCAGAAGACCGCGAAGCAACGTTTCACGGCGAACCACTTAATTAAAGCTTAGTGAATCTACGGTTACTAAGCTATGGGATCATCTACCTTAAACCTTTTGCTATGAGAATGGAGTCCTGTGTCTACAGAACTATCCTCACGACACTTCCAGAGCCAGCCTCCGTCGCGCGGAACTACGACCCCGCTTTTCTTTGATAATCAGTTCACACTTCTGATCCTTGCGGTTTACAGAGTTCGGAATACGATTGTACTGGAGTTACCTAAGGGTAAAATGAAGGTGGTAGTGTATAATACTGAGAAATTTACGATTATTTTTTTAGATGATATTTGAACATTAGTCATGAGATTCTGTGATGTGCGTTAATTGGTTCTCTGACTCGATCTCTCGCTCTGTCTTATCCGCATCTCTGCGTGCGTGAAAGAGACAGGAGGGTGATGGAGAAATTATCATTCTTAGAGTATTTCATACCCCTCGCTGAGCTCGTATTTTTTTATTGCTTATTATTATTTTTACGGGGAGCTGTTCGTCGCGGCATTACGAATTGCGCAACGCCTTCAACGAGCGCGCACACCCACGCACATCTGCTCCAAACCACGCCGCAGTCCTCCTCCTCGCCACCCCCCTCTCGTCTACCCCACACGCTTGCACATGCTTCCTTGCCGGAGACGATGGTTGGAGGCAGGAATCATAAAATTACATTTTTTTAAGTTGGGGCAGGGTGCTCCTGTTCTCGAATTTTATTTACACAAACAGGTACAGGCTGGTGATGGTCACACGCCACATTCACTCGGGAAACTATAGGGGGGTCAGCTACAAAACAAGACAACAAAACTTTTGCACTCTTGCTTTTGTGTCCGCTGCAATAAAAGCCCCGATATGGGAAACCTGCTTGTAACTATGGCTGTGCTGTACACAGTTTTAACAGAACTAAACGGGTGTCGTACACTCGTACTATATAATTATAAGCTTTCGTCGTATCTTTAAACGGGAACCGGATGCTGTCAGCATATCGCATTCCTAGGGGTCCAGGCTCATTGCGAGGTTCGGGTACTCACATAGCCTCACACGCCGATAAGCTGCTTTGCCGTCTACAGTAATCGGGTACAGTACAAATACTAACAAAACACGGATCTAACCGATCTATTATCGCTGTCAACAGATATTGACTATCAACACCCCGGGGGAGGGAGCAGACAGGCGGGCCATGGCAATCCCTGACACCTCGCAAGACCTGCTATTCACGCCTTGGACTCGGAGAAAATGAATCACACTTTAGCTGCCATGTTTTACTTAGGTCACGAATGTTTACTGGCTCCGTGATTAAGGTTCCCCAAATAACTGGGGTGAAGAAATAAAAAGAATAAAAAAAGTCGTCTGTGATCCTTCCTGTTACAGTATTCGATTACGGAATAAAACGCCGTGTGTCTTCTAATATAGTTCCCATCATCCGTCAACCCACGGTGTTACAGACGGCAGTAATATGTAATACTTGTCTGCTCTGGAGGGCAACTCGTCGTGTCTGGGAAGGCGACGGTTTGTCCTCACAGCACTACACATTTCAAGGAAGATGTGCCGGACTGGTAATTGTCTACATCCGTTTATCGTTGTAGATGTCAGAATCCAAGCCTCGATTCGTTGATAGTGCGTCACTGCTCTCACAAAGTTTTTCCATTGCAGAGAGTTCATCATATTGTTTTGGTGTGCAAGTTTGGAACATACAAAGGAAAAAGTTTTTTTTTCTACAGAGAGTAGTTATTTAGCTTGCTAAGCTCTCTGAGGTCACTACCTCGGCATGGTTTAAACTTTGCCCCGTGACTCAGACAGCCGTACAAATCCATCTCGGTTGCTACATATTTTTGTAATTGTTTCTATGCAGCCTTCTGTAGATTGCCTTTCGAAAGACTGAAGACGGCTGAGAACCTTCTAGAAACCACAGTCATGTCTACGCGAAGAAAAATACTATAGTCATGGGATACAATGATAATGTCAGGCTAGATTGAAGGTGGAAGTTGAAGTGATCCCTCTCTGGTGGCCTCAGCAAATAGGAAGTATAAATGGTTCACTCTGTCTAGAACACAGCTTATAGATGGTGGAGTCCGATTCCTTCCTTTTCTGTCTCTTGGCCATCTCTGATAAAGCATGGACCAATTTCTGGGCGCTGAGTAAACAGTAACACCGAGAAGACGTGCAGCCAATGATATGCACCCAAGACAAGTACGGGATCTTCTGTAATTGAACTGTAAAAGAGAGAGAGCTCACAAAAACTTTTTTTTAAAGGCCAAGGCTTCAACATTCAGTTCATAACCACAACTCGTACGATGGCATGGAACATACTGAGTACAGTCTGATAAATCATACAACCATATAGCACTGTCGTCCCTCGGTATCTGCATGAGGGTCTAGTTCCAGGAACCTCTGCAAATACAGCAAATACAGCTGCTCAAGTCTCTTATATAATAAAATCTTCCCGATTATGTCTCCCTCTTAGTTACGCCCCCCAAAATGTCCAGGGACCTATTTCGTTAATAAACGTCGTCTCTAATACGACTACCTCCCCAACCCTACTTACTACCGACAGTTTGTTCTCTATTACTTTTTTGTGCAAAGGTTGAGTGTTGAAAAAAAAAATTAAGTACAATTTAAAATAAACAACTCCTGGCAGGCCACTTACCCTATTTTATGATTTTCGGCGAAAATCGCTAAATTAAACACATTTTGAAAGATGCTGCTTGTTCATTGTGTCACCGGTCATTACGACCCACACCACATCACTCCAGTCATAGCTCCGATTTCGACCCAACACTGAAAGTTGAATCCATCTTAAAGACGTATCGATCTCCAATGACTGAAGTAGCTATATATATATTAACGTCACAAAACCATCTGTTGTTTGAACAAGATCAGCTACCATCGTACTAAAGTGAACAAAACTGGCCGCTATGCAACACACGTTCACAGAACAAATCACATAACAATGTAACACGCGATTTTCTTTTAATCTTTTTTTTTTCCAATCTCACAATGGCGCATAAACACCATTTTCTCTTAAATCAATTTTTTTTAAAAAAAGAATTTGTCGTCATTATTCGTTAGTTTGGAGACTCGTATTAAAAGTTTATGCAGACGTTCACCTATTACGACCCCTCTAAGTTATGACCCGCTTTTGTGGATTTTAGAGTCTTTAAAATGAGGTTTTATTGTATAAATGGCGTTTTATTTATAAATAATAATAATAATGACGACGACGACGACGATGCTGCTGCTGATTTATATAGCGCCTTTCCAAAGATTTGCTCATAGCATGAACGTAGATCCCCTAGCGCTTTACACAAATCATACATAGACTAACTCATCAACAACCATAATTATTTGCACAGAGCAGACACGCTATCATTTCTACAACATATATACTCATACTTCTTGTTCCCAATCGCCCCCAGTGGAGCATAGGGCCGCATACACTCATACACGATTACTTAATGCATAGTACATTATAAATATTGTTTAAATAATTGTTATAATATATTGTTTTGGGAAAACATTACCAGAAAGGTATGTTCACAATTATCTTAGACCTAACTTTACATTGTACACGTAAGCCACTGTATGTTATATTTTTTCGGTAGAGGCTCATGCTTTCGTTTAATGATATGAAAGAGAAATAAGTTCGGCGCGAAGCAAAATTCAAGTTTTGTTTTTTGGATGTTTTTAAAAAATTATATACATATCTTCGATTAGATCGATTGGAGTGGCGTCCCTTTGCCTAGCAGGTTTGAGGGAGGCGGTTCTCCGCGATTTTGGTATTTTTATTAGTTTGCTGTGTTTTTGGTGCCCATTGTGTAGCCCGGTGCATTTTTTTTTTTTCGTTGCGTCGTTACTGTGCAGGAACGCCAGGAAGGACTGTTTGACTTTTGCTTTCTTCTGCGACTTTCGGATTTTCCGTCGACTTCTGGTCTTTTCTGCATAACGTTTTTTTTTTTTTTTCTGAAGATCTTGAAGATCTCACAAGTCAGTCCTTTGCTTTAAAAATTTTCATGCAGTTTTCCTCTGTTTTGTGATTTCATCATTGATCTATTCTGCGTTGCTACTGCATGACGACTCAATATGGCTTTCCGAGCTGTAGATCTGAACTCAGGGCCGTTGAGAGCCAGTACGGGCCCCAGGGCAGACGACTTGCTAAAGCAAGTAGCTGGTAAAGGTCATAGATATAAGAGTGTAGTGACCAGAGGCTGAAGACAGACAAAAGTTATGTCAGAAAAATCAGTAACAAATCATTGTGCTTGTTTCCAATCTCAGCTGCCTGATTGTACACCAGCAAGTCAGCCTTACCATCGCCATCACCTCCCCACCACTGGCAGATTACAAGGTGAGGGTCACTCGCAACATCGTTATCAGAACTCAGAAGTGGTCATCTTGCAGTTTGTCAGTGTGGCCTGTGTCTATCAGCTATATACAGGAATAGACAAAGGTTACAACCACAGTGCATCTCGCTCAGCACTTGCTAACAGGACTGCAGATGGCCACAGGGTTTTTATAGTTATTGTGCAGCGAAACAATGGAGCTCTCTCCCTTTCCATATCTGCCACCTACCCACTATTGAATCCTTTAAACGTGAAATGTAAACGAACCTCTTCCGTAAATATTAGTCCTAACACCCTTTCCGACAATGCTAGTCCTTTTTCACACCCTTCCCTGCTCGTCTTCCTTTTTGCAATATCACCATAATCTAAGTTAATGTTATTCAATTGGTTCCTCTTTACGTTTTCTGTATTTGTTTTTATTTACCATTAGTAGTAGTGTTTATTCTTTCATAGTTTATATCACGAATTAATATCCCTTATACACGTCCTTGTGGTTTATATGTTATTCGTTTGTTTTCCTATCCCTCGATCGTATGCTGTCCATGTTTCGTTCTTGTTCTGATAGGGGCTTTACAAACTTTAATTCAAGATAAAAGATACAATTAAGATACAAGACATCTTTATTGTCTATGGTCGCAAGAGACAGAAATTTTTCTTTGTTGGGAGCTCCGAAAAAAAAAAATGCAATTATTATTAAACGAATTGATATAGAAAACTTAGATCACGAGTTCTCTTATGTACAGAAAAAAATGTATTAACCAGGCGGTTACAACACGAGATTTTCTCCTACGTTACTGTAGTTTCGTCCATTGCCATGAAATGTGGACAGTTAGTGCGCCTTTAATAACGGTGGGGTCGACAAGAGATATACAAATCAACATATATTGTTATTAGATCTCCTCATGTTGGTTGAATCAGCTGACGCTACTCGCAGATACAAAGGGCGAACTTAACTATTTGGTGGTAATGGACATAAAACAGTGTACTTAACAGTCAGCAATTAAAGGACATTAAAGTTTGGCACCGATCGACATATCACACTATCGGTATAGCTACTATATATAGTTTTAAGACGAATTCTCATACGAACGTTTGTTAATATTATTTTTCATCTAGGTTTCACCCTTTATGGAGGAAGAAGAGGACAAGTAGGTGAGCGGGACGGAGGAATTAACACAAAACTTAACAATAATTATAAAGCAGCACCGCAAGGTTCGTAGATGTACATACCACCGTTTCCAAAGGTACAAGGGAGAAAAGCACGTATCAACAATTCAAGTGATGATATCCCTTGGGTATCATCGTGCACAGATCGTGCAGAGACCTGAAGAAATAGGGTACTCAAAGTTGCTGTTATAAAAATTAATTTTTATTTAATCAATATGTCTTAATGTGTAAAACAAGCAAAGAATGTGACTTAAAGACTGCATACGACAGTAACAAAACTAATCATATTCGTTTCTTACCCGAGGCAAGTTTAATCTGCGTCGATGAGAAATCTCTATTTCCGGTTTGTAAGTTGCGTGATAGACGGGAGGGCGATATCCATACACGACTATTCTATATAAAGATTGATCGTGTTTTGTGCATTTTCTTTGGTCATAAATATCCATAAATGAGTTGATATTTTTACGTGAGTTTCCGAGGCATCAAATTTGTCAGTCTGGGTATAGTGAGCATCTGTTTCAGTGCTTGAGGATCTCATCTTCGTAAGCGCTTTTTCAAGTCATTCCTAAACAGTTCAACCAGTTTCGTTTTTAAAATAATATTAAGTTGGAGAATTCGGTTAACATAAAAACCTAAGCGGTGACATATAGCACTGAAGTGTAATTTATAGGAAGTCCCTTTCATTCATACACCCGGCCATGCTCGTGTGAACACTTTAATCACTGTCACAGATTTAAAAATAAATTTCCAAGTAGTAGACACCCATAATTTTGTTTTGCTATACATGTATCACAAAATCATATTCATATGTGCTCAAACTATGGGTTATCACAGATTTATGCAGGCATATTTGGTTTAAGATAATATTTTCCGCTTTGCAGACAAACAAGTAACTTACCTTGTGCCATGACCTGCAACACAAACAAATCTAAAAGAAGTGGATGAAATAAAAGCTACCAGCAGCATGCAGTATCTTTCTCAATAGTCAATGAAAAGATGAATTAAACTGAATATGGTAATGTGCTGCTGCAAGTCTCCAGTGGTGGGAAGTCATGTTTGGCACTGGCAGTCTTTCACATGCCCAGCGGCTTGTGGTAGGAGTTTTGCTGCTGATCTTTGTTGACTTTATTTGGGTCGCTTCATCAGAGCTTACAGAGGTGAGGGAAAGCGATGTTTATCAACATTTTATTAATGTCTTATTGACTGCTTTTGTTTAAAAGACACAAGACGTACATTTTATGTGCCTGTCCATGATAAGATGCAGGGTTTCATTAATCAGGGACTTCTTGTGGTAAAGTAAGTGGCGTAAGAGCAACTGAAAACACAGAAACCAACTAGTTGTAAGTGCAGCCTTTTAGAGTGTGGATATATTTATGTCTAAAGCATACATATGCACACACACACACACAAAGTAATGCACATCAACTATATGGGATTTATGGTAATTTCTTTTATCTGAATTTCATTTTTGCAATATTTTGCCAGGGATTTAGCTTCTTTTTGTGAGCAACAAATAGTAAAGAAACCTTCACACATTTTGTCAATACATAAACATGTACTAATGAGAGAATTTGTATTATTAAGCTCAGGTAAATGCTATTCCATGGCTATATGCAAAAGCAATAGGCTCCTGAAATTGTTTGTGCCATCTGCAGTCCATCTGCTCAACCTCATATGGTGTGTGTGTGTGTGTGTGATGCTGTAGGTGCGCACATAAATATCCTTGATATAAATTTGCTTGTTTGTTATATATATAATTGTCTCTTGCCCATTTTTTGTTTCTCCTTTGCTAATATTTTTCACTGTTGACATCTTTCAATGCTTTACATTGCAACACACTTTATTTCTTACTTTTATTTCGAAATGTTACTTTTGTGATTAGAACACCTTCCCATGTTCAAATTGCCCACTGGGACAAATAAAGTTGGTCATTGTCAACTATGGTGAGAATTATATTGAATAAGATAAGCACAATTATAAGAAATTACATTTTCATTTCTGTACCAGTTTTCTCATACTTTGAGAAAATTAAAAAATGAAAATATAGTATGAAAAACTCTGAATAATGATATTTTCAATTTAGGAAGTAATATCATGTAGATTTTAATGGCTGCATAGTCTTAGTTTTTTAAAATTGTATTAATCATGCTATTTGTAAGACATATTAGAAAGATTTGTGCACTTTCTTGTATTTTCAGTATATCTTCAAGGATGCAAACTATAAAAAGCCCTTCTTCACCACCTATCTCAAGACAGTTATGTTCTCCATGTACCTACTTGGATTTATTTTCTGGGGACCATGGCGGGAACAGTGCAGAAGGGTGCGAGATAGAGTAAGTGTCATATTAAAGTATTAGCTTAGTTTAGTCCTTGTTACTTCCTGAGGAGCATAGGGCTGCGATATTAAAGTATAGATCATGCATTTTAGCTTTGTGACCTGAATGCATCAACTAAACAGGTGACATTCATTTTCAGGAACATCAGCTCAAAATGTCTGAATGTGGTTTGTATTAATAATATTAATATTGTTATATATGTTTAGCTGCTGTCAGATTTTTCAGTTTACAGAGAATAAGTCCAGAGAGGCATTGCTTTGTCTTTAGCCCCATGTACATATGGCTTTGTCTTCTTTCCTCTGTTAACTTGCAAGCACTATTAATGCATAGAGAGGAGATGTGAATGTCTAACCAAGCCCTGCAGCCCTTAAATTTAGTTAGGTCTTAAGATTTTTGCTACATGAGTTTTTTTAAATAATGAAATACATTCTTCTTGTTTAAACTACACTATAAATTACACTTTCTAGTACTGTTATATTTTTGCTTAAGTCAAAATGAGAAGGATCCATTTTTCTGCTTAGTATTGTCATGGTCACAAGCCTGTAGGCTCACATTAAACATGAACTTTAAGTCCTTGTCAGTTTTCACCACCTTATAAATAGTGGTTCATTGTTTCAACAGAAAGTGACTCAGGATGCTTTGTCTGTGTCACCATCTGCAGAGCCAGAAAGCCACATTGTAAGTTTATGACTGCCAGATATTTGTGGTAATTCTTTATGGCTGAAGGACACCAACAAACTGAACTATTACATAATGTACCTCTTGGTATGTTCTAATTCATGGGAAAGGGAAAAAAATAGACTGATTTTCAATTAGCATCCATCTGTCTGTCACTTTGCCAATACTCAGCTATTTTTGTTTGTCTGGAAATCATATCTTTATCATTTCCTTTATCCATAATAATACAGAAGTAGGTTTTTTGACAGTTATATAAAGAATGTATATTATATAAGCATAGAAATATATTTGAGCAGCAGTGGTAAACATCATAATTTTTGTTAACAGAGTGACCCTATTTTTGTACCCATCAAATTTGACAGCCACAACAGTGGGACAGAATCAGATGATGCTGGAAGTAAGACATTGTTTGGTCTCATTTTTTCATTTTTAAAATTATTTTAAGTTGCAATTTATAGCATAAAAGGCAAGGCTGTATAACTATGGAATATTAGTTGACTTGGAGCTCAGAATAAATTCTGAAAAGATAGAGCTTCATAATTTTTGAGATTTTTGTTGTGTATTTTATTCACCTTACAATTTTTCTGACAAGACACAGAATGATTATTATTTGGCTATCTTTCTGTTTTACCAATTCGTGTTGATTTTGGGCTTTGTTCCATTACAGTGAAAGTCATGAGGGTTTATGTTACAGATGGCGGAAGTGGAAAGTCAGTTCGTTTTAGTAACTTGTCAGAAGTCAGACAGTTGTCAGGTATATTTTTTTCAATACCTTAATGATCTCTTTATGGTAATTTCTATTATTTGAATTTCATTTTTGCAGTAATATTTTGCCAGGTTGCAGGTACATATTTTCTTTTTTGTTTACTTGGAGATTTTGTTGCCATAAGCAAATGCTACTGTTAAAAATAAAAAAGCATAAGAAATAGTTTACAGCTGTTACAACTGTATTAGCTACGTCCACCTGTTTTTTCAAACCATCATTGGTTGTGTAGGCAATTGAAGCTGTGTTACACAACAGCTACTAAGGGTAAATTGAAGAAGTTGATGTGTACCAAATAAAATATACATTATTTCTTTTAGAGGAGCATGCAGAGGAGGCATTGTTATCCAGGTTATCCTACCAGGCATTTCTAAGAGCAGAAGAGGAGCGCACGCATATAGGCAGCAAGCTGACTGTGAAACAAGTTGCTAGACTGGCTTTTATTTTCTGCATTGTGGTAAGCACAGGTTTCTCTTAAAAACTGGTGACTATCTTCAGATTTATGCCAAGCACTTAAAGTCTTAACAATGTTATTATATCTGCATGTGAGACTGCAAGGCTCTGTTCCTAAAATAATGTGACCGATATGTTTTCCTCAGTCCTCCCATGGCAGAATGTAACAAGGGATCTAAGCACAATTCATTCCATAATTAATGTCTGGTATTATAAGCAGTTTACTCCCTAAAAGAATTTCTTCAAAGAAGAAGGTTGCAATTTATGTGTTTTACTTAGTTGAGTAGAATTATCAAGAATTATTTTTTTTTTTAAGAAGTAGAATTACAGTGTTCCCTCTTTTATCGCGGGGGATAGGTTCCAAGACCAGCCTTGATAAACGAATTTCTGCGAATTAGGGACATACATGCAATAATAATATATACATGTAGAACAATATCATGTTAGTGTAAAGTAATATATTAATCATGGTATTAATACAGCACAATAACACTTAAGTGTAAAAAAAAATTATACAACACAAAGAAACCCAAAAAACTGATGCGAACTGGCTGCGAGATGGGAGATACCAATCATGGCTCATTGCAATGGATTTCTCATACACAATTATTTCTTTCTTCTGACTATTCACAAAATTACCATGATATTTTAATAGAAATACTAATATAGCTAAATTTTTTCATCTTTTTCCTGTTGAAATATCTATGGTATTTTGTAGAATGATAATTCCTAGCGCAGAAGTATCGATCGATACTTCACTCAAAAAAACTGTGAAGTAGTGAATCCGCGATAGATGAACTGCAAAGTAGCGAGGGAACACTGTATGTAGATTGCTTTTTTCTTGGTGTTTTTAACATTCGTTTCCAGTTATTTGTCAATAAATTTCTTGCTGTTAGAAAGGAAGTCTGCCAAACTTTTAAAACAGACTTTTTTTAATTGTTTTATGGAATGTCTTTCAGTGGTTTTTTGCCAACTACACATACCAGATGGCGCTGCTTGATACTGAAGCAGGTATTGTGAATGTGTTGGCCTCAACATCAGGCCTTTTCACCTTGATATGTGCTGCCATCTATCCAAGTTCTCAGGTTGATCGCTTCACTCTATCAAAGCTGGTTGCTGTTCTTATCAGGTAAATTAAATATAGGGAGGCTCAATTTTGAGATATGGGCTGCAAAGGTGGATTTACCATAGAAAAGAATTAGCTGCTAACAAAGATACCTATGAGTACATGTTAAAATCTTCCTGGAATTTTGTTGATGATTCTGCAGATTATTGCCAGACATGTTGGAGAAGCCAAAATAATGATTCAAAAAGAATTTATTGTGCACTAAAAATTTGATAGTGAGAAAAGATTTTTGAAATTTCTTGAGTCACCTTGTCAAGTTATCCTTGCTAAAATATATTAATTAAGATAAAATGGAAAGTCTATGGGATGTTAAAAGACTAGCGGGGTGCAACATTTATTTTCTAATGACTGGGTAAAACTATTTCCCAAATATTGGATAGTATTTTCCCAAATCTGTGTGAATACCCACTTTCATTCAGTATACATGTCAACAAACATCACCATGCATAGAACAAGGTCAGCAACACAGATCTCAGGATTGCAGATGTATATTTTTATGTTGTCAAAGCCTCAGCCAATAAAAGATTTGGGGCATATGTTAGGCTTAGCTGTGTACAAATTTGACAATTTTGACCTTGTTTTGTGAATGGTGGTGCGTATGAGCAAGATATTATATAAGCATGCCATCTGTGTTGTTGTGTTCGACTAGAGTGATTTGCCTCAACTGGTCTAGCTTTGCAGTAGGGGGTTGAAAAGAGGTAACACACCTAAACTCATACCTGCTGCTGTTGGTATTTCTTACAAGCATATTACTGAACCTGTTGTTTTAGAGTGCCCATATTGTGTTATAGTGAAGGGTTCAAATTAGTATGTGCACTTGGCAAAAAAGGAGTGAAATGCCTTCTGGGACAAATAAAGTCTTATCTTTATAGACCATATGCTTTTAAATGTTGACAGCATACTTGTGTATTTTGTCTTCATTGTGTTAACATTAAATTGGTATTTTTGTGAGGATAACTTAGTTATAGGATGATTTAACCCCTCCCACCACCAAAGAAAACCCCCAACAAAGCAACACTACTATCCACATAAACACATGCAGCAAGGGCACAGCACTTTGCAAAATGATACACCAGCTGACATAGCAGATGCTTTGGAAACAAAGACGTGTCTTCATGTATACACATTATATGGCACTAAACCAGAAGACACAGAGAAACTGCAAAGAGACTTATTTCTTAATATAATCTAAATGCGTATATACAAGCACACACAGTGTAGGTTAATAAATTATTCTTGATGGTCTTCTGCCCAAGTTTTTATCAGAAGCCACCAGTTCTACAAGCAACAATGTTATGTCATATCATCACCATGCATTAAGGAGAGGCCTTAATACCTATTGTAGGTGGGTTTGAAATATTTTATACATTTTCAATGATCTTCCTCTCTTCCCAGAAAGACCTTCCCCCCACCATCATCATTTAAGCCATTCTTCATAAAGGACTTAATAAAGGATGACCATTATTAGCTCTATCTATACCCTTCTCTCTGCAGTGTTGGGGGAGTGGTGATGGTTTGCATGGCAGACTTGAAACTGGAGGATGAGGTTCCAGCTGGAGCTCTCTGGGGCCTGGGCAGCGCTATGCTTTATGCTTTCTATCTGGTCATGGTGCGACGCAGGGTCAAACATGAGGAGCAGATGGACATTCCAATGTTCTTTGGTCAGTTCTTGTCTGCCCAGCAGCTCACAGTAGCATTTTGAGATCAGAACAATGTTTTGATCTTCACGCTAGACCTTTGTGGCTTAGCTGCTTGTAACTGGTCATTTTACATGTTTCAGGCAAGGAGTGTAACCTAAGAACTTGCTCAAAATTAGTTTAATTGTTCAGTTTTTTTTTTTCTCACAAGGATTTTTAAGATGCAAAATGGCTTAAACTAATAATGATAATCTTGTATTTTAAGGTGACCAGACATTTTGGGAGAGAAAATGGGACGCGTGTTGATCATGGTGTTGTCAACGATAAAGAGCGCCAAAAAAAAAAGCCAAAAGCTTGGGGGAAGGGGGGGCAGGGACGGATGTTTGAGGAAATGCTGAAAGGTGGTAAACTAGGAGACAAATTTGAAATTATTAATCAAATTGTGATAAGCAAAAAGGGCACGGATTCGAAGCAATGTATGGTAATAAGATTTTTAAGTACAGCCAGGACATTGATCAACTTTTTAGATGAAAGCAGGACTTGGGTGTCCCACTTGGACATTTTATGAGCAGGCAAGACACGCGATCAAAAACAGGACTGTCCCGCCTAAATCTAGACGTCTGGTCACTTTATGTATTTGATGGCTTTTTTGTTTTGCTGTTGGCTGATGCCTGGTACTTTGCTCCTTTTGCAGGGTTTGTGGGCTTGTGGTGTGCTTTGGTGTTGTGGCCAGGGTTTTTCATCTTGCACTATTCACAAGCAGAGGAGTTTCAACTGCCAGACAAGAAACAGTGGCTGCTTATTCTGACCAATGGTTTAGTTGGAACTGTGTTGTCAGAATTTTTATGGTTGTGGTAAGCAGATCATATGAAGACTTGATTTGCACAGCTAAAAAGTCTTTTCTATACATTAGTAAAAGGGCCATGGAGCTTTTATCTTGTATTTAAAGTTTACTTTAACAAGTGATTTTTTTGAAAATAATTTCATTCCAGTTCATTATTTTTAATCCATGATTCCTTGGTAAAGGAAGATTGTTGTCCTCACTCTTGGTTCCTAACCACACCTTGTAACATGCAGTAATCATTACAATTTGTTGTCACATGTGTGGAGAAAAAGTACCAGATTTTTTTTAAAGTAAAAAGAATGCAGAAAACAGAAGATTTCATGTTAACTTGCATTTAATCTAACATTTTGTTGAGAAAGGAATAACATGCTAAAATAAATTATAAATGGATATTTGGTAAAAATGTTTTGCAGCAGATATATTTATAATCTGTCAGTATTATGGGCTATCGCTTTTTGCAGGGGTTGTTTTTTGACTTCCTCTTTGGTGGCAACACTTTCCTTAAGTCTCACCATACCACTGTCCATGATAGCTGATGTTGTTGTGGAAGGGGTGAGTTTTTGTTTTTGCAATAGTTTTCTTTTACTCTTTTTTTGGCTTCTTGATGTTTTATGCTGTTTGCTTGTTTTATGCTTGTTTCCCCATTGGTGCTTAAAAAATTTGGCACCTGGAAGGTGAGGTTTTTTCCCTTAAGAATAAATCTGTAAACAAAGATGTGGCTTATTTAATACTTACGAACCAACACAGTTGAACTATGAGATATGAAGATGTCTGCATCTGTGGGTAAGAACTGTGTAGCAAGATTTAAAACTGGACAATTTCGTCTGAGAACAGTTAAGACAGTTTGGGAGGCTTCTTAACTGTTAGTATGTGGTTAGTGTGGAGCAGAGAATTACTAGTTCAAGGTCTGCTCAGGCCTGCAGCTTGAAAATTTTCCCAACATATCCAGTAGCTGCTTAGTCAAAATAAATATTTGATTTATGATTTATCAGGATATCAGGAAAGGTAAATTGCCAGGTTACGCTTGAGATAAAAATGAAAGGATATGTTGTAGCTTGGACCTTTTTTCGTGCTCTCAGCTTGTTGGAGTTGTTGGGCTGTAGTCTCATAGAAGTAGTAATTCTTATACTTGGGAGGTTTGAAAAGCAGTTCTCTGGCCAAATTTTAAGCTGGATGGTTATTTGCATATAAGACCAGTTTAAATTATTTTGCTTGTTTTGGCTATTTTAGAATACCATACTGTTTATGACTGTTTATCAGGTAATAGAAGCTTTAAGGTTGGCTTTGCAACAGTTGAAATGAGCTACAAGTTAAAAGTAAACTAGACAATATGTTACCATTATCACAATATTCAATTGCAGTTTTCTTCCTGAATGAATTTTGCAGAAGAACTTCTCCATTCTTTTCTATCTGGGTACTATTCCTGTCTTCGTTGCTTTCATTGCGGTGGCCTTTTTGACACACTGGGAAACCTGGGATCCTGTATTAGTGGGTTTGAAGAAATTGCTACACTGTCTTTGTCGGCGCAGAATTGTGCAGAGGTGGGTTTTATGACTTTCATGTAACAAAGTTTTTAATTGCTCAGAATATTTAGAGCTCATTGAATAGCTGAAAATTTATTTACTATAATCACCCATCTGTGTAGAGAGTGAAACACAGACGCATTCATAAAATTAGTATAAATTGTTTTGCATGCACAGCTGTAATCACCAACACACTAACTTCATGAACTTATGCTTCTGATGTATCCAGGATACGAGAGCTGGATCGAGAGCAGACAACCAGCCTGATCAACGGAGACAGTAGTTGAATGAGTTGTGTAATGCTGTGGATGGCCTGTGCACCACCCACTACTTTATGGTCTGACATGTCAGACTACCCATTGAGATGTTCCAGGGCTCGTATTCATGAAAGATATTTACACAGCCTGCTACCCAAGCTGGATAGATTGGCTAACCAGAAGTAACAGCTAAAATCATGTATACACAGACCCAGGGTAAGCCTACCAAAATCATTTTACCAGCTGGTATTTTATCATAAGTGCCCCTTCTGATAACTTTCTCCCAACTAGGGTACATATAGCAGTGATAATGATTTAGTTCAACTAAGGCGAGGTCAGATGTTTTCTAGACCTTACAAATAAACTGGACTGATAAAATGATACAGAACTGTTTGATATACTGTTTTTATTGAGCTGATGATCTTGTATTGGCAGACACTATTAAAAAAACTGAATATTGTAATCAACATGGTATTTTTGCTAGTACATGAAAATTTTTGGTCTGAATGAATAAATTTGACTGTATCTTCTTTCTTGCTTTTTTGATTTTTTTATTTCTCATTTTAGTTGTAGGTCTCTTGTTTCCCCTTTGACTAAACTACACATGAAGTAGCTCCCCTTTTCCAGGAATTCCTGGTTAAGTAACTACATGTTGTCAGTGGCTTATGAATCAGGAGTCAGTTTTCCTGTTGGGTTAACTTAACCAGCTGGTTCCCTACCCAGGTTAGAGCAATTTTAACTGTGGGCGGACTGCCATTGTTCATGAATACAAACCCAGGACAGCAGCTCAAACTTTTTTCTGTGAAATACTTGGAGATCTCGAGCCAGTAGTACAAGGGGGTAACCTTTCTCCTCTATATTTATGAGCATCTCATGACAAAGATTTTTGTTGATTAATGATCTTTTTTTCTTTGAATATGTCGGACATCCTATTTATAAATTTTTTCATTGAATTTTATGCAGATCCCAGGACTATATATTTAGAAGGAATGTTAAGCTCATGAGGGTGATGTGCAGCTAAGAGATGGAAACATGAATTTATTTTTCTCTGATCCTTATGGCGTCACTGAATTTTCCAAGATGACATTAACTTTCATTGTTTATGTTTTCGAGATGCTGTGCTAGCCTGTTTCTTTTTCTAAACATATTTGACAGCAATCCTCATATTGTAAATCCCTGTTGGTTAATAAAAAGTAAATTAAACCATGGATGTGAATCTCTGGACTGCTGGCAAGAGTTATGCTTAGCCTTACATGGAATTGTAGGCAAGGTCTTTGATACCCAGTTCAGGAACCACACTAAAAATTCTTAATGTCATCAGTCTAGCTGCACTGAGTTTGCAGGTAGTGTACCTGTAGTGAGTTTGTTGCTTAATTCTATGTTTCTTCTTTTGGCAAAAGTTGTTGACCTCCGCTTCCCAGGACTTAAGCCAATAACCTGTAAACACAACGGATTATGAGGCTTGAAATTTTGTACCTCTGTCAACATGAGGCCTCGCATCGTCTGCTTTTCTTCTGCATGTTGATAGTGAAACAGCAATCCCATTTGATTAGGAGGTTCATCCTTGAAGAGATTTTGTGGGCAAGCAATCCACAGATATAGATCCATGTTTAAAATGACTAACAAGCATGTTATATGTTTGAATGACACCTCAAAACCTCCCGCCCCATTAGTTTATGAATAACTGATCTGATTTCTGCCGTAGCCAACAGAAAATACTTCATTGAATGATAGATATTCTGATATCATATGGGTGGTAATCAAAGATGGGAAAAATGATTTTTGGATTATTGATCAAAGAGAGCCAACAAAAGGAGGTAGAGTTTGTTTTTTTGTTTTTTTTTTCCCTCCTTGTTGGGCGTTTTCCCTATTTAATGAAATGGTCAGTGCAATGTTGATTGGCATGGATGCAATTTTAGTGTTAATTTGTTTGGTAATGTGAGAAATTAAGATGAATTTACTAGAGATTATTGTACATTGCATTTTGTTTACTTCATTGTCTGCTGTTGTTATTGCCTTTGTGATATTATTAATATTATCATTATCATGTTTTGTGATAAAAAGCATTTTTGTTTGAACACTAAAAATGGATGATACTCTAAAGACCTGACCCATAGTGACTGAAGTCTAGCATATTGAGTGACTGTAATTTATCATGTCTGTGGATTACAAGTTAAATGTTATTGTAAACACATGCTGTGCATCATGTACAGGTAGTAGTATAGGATAACATCAAATGGCCTATTTGAGCAGGAGTCTCACATTTGTTGCTTAAAATGTTTAAAGAATTTTCTACAGAAGTTATCTTTCATATTGATAGATGGCTTGCTTAATTGTATGCATTCCAGACTCTTATTGAACAGATTTGCTGACTATTGTTTATTGCTTTGCAAACAAAAGAGGAGTGGAAAAAAAACCTGTGGTTATTTTGTTATGTAATTAAAAACACAGTGTTGGGAATAAAATTTGCTATGTTGCAGTCTAGTCAGTTTTAAAAAGTATGGTAGTAGAAAATGTAGACATCTGAAGGAGCATTTAAAATGTAGGAAAACCTGCCCCAAAAAGAAAAGAGTCATCACAAAATATTTTTGTTTTTGCTACATTATTATGAAAATCTTTGGATGTATATTTTATACATTGCTATCTGATGGGATTCCATGAATGCAGGTGCCACATAACATTGCTTTGGTCAGTAATGCACCGCAGCCACAACAGTGGTCCCACAAGATTGTAATGGAGCTGGAAAAAAAATCCTTATCACCTAATGATGTTGTAGTCATGGTAACATTATAGCGCATGCATTGCTGACATGTTTGTGGTGAAGTTCATGTAAACAAACCTACTGTGCTGCCAGTTGTATACAAGTATAAGTAGTTAAGTATTAGTGTTAGTAAGCAGTTATGTTTGCACAAATAAGCTTATTTCCACAACGATTAAAATCCTCTAATGAGGCATTTCTCTGCCATTAAGCAATGTGTATCTGTATTTGTTTATGCCCATGTATATATCTTTCCCTTTGGTTCTTTGCTGGGATTCTAAGGATAAATAATTTTCTTACCCTTTCCAGTCTGTGTAACTGTTAGTGTATGTTCACAGCGTGTGTAAGTGCCAAGTGTTGATTATTAATAATAAAAACCTAGTTGCACTTGTTTATGAAGTAATTAGTATTCATAGTTATCCTAAATGTACTTTCAAGCTAAAATGATCCATTTTCAGCAGCAGTGGGATTTCATAGTTTCTGGTCTAGATACCTAAGTTAAGCTAAGATACGATAGCTATGGTAAGACTGCATGGCTGTTCTCAAATGGTAAAAATATTCTCAGTGTAAATATATATATAGCTTTAAAACATAGGTCTATATTGTGTATTTGTGTATGGTTAGTTCCTCAATTTGAGCATTTGTGCAAAGGTTAGTGTCGACAAGTTTGATCAGTCCATATGTTGAAATATTCAGTCATTCATTTTTAAGTAAGATTGATCTGGGCATTGTCTGAGCACTGATACGACAATTTAATAGCATGTACTGTATTTTTTGTTTTCTAATCCAGCACATCAAAATACATGTGGTTGGTTCTAAAACCTGAATACTCCCAAAATATTGCGTTTATTTTAAGCACTCCCAAGGCAAGAAGAAGTGCACTCTTGTGATATGTAACAAACCTTCTTGCATGCTCATGAAAAGCAATACTTTCACTGGTTTTTAGCTCTCCAGTGTTAGTAACAGATCCAATTAGCATCATATGATGGGGGAATATTGATGTCTTACAGCAACTTTATTCTGTCATCTTACTGTTTAAGCGGAGAGTGGTATTGTGTACAAAATATTTTGCTGCTTGTATGCTGCTTGTTGGGTTCTTTAATTCAATTGTAAATGAGTGATATGCAATGTGAGTGTAGAGATTAAAGTGCTTTATAAGAGTATACATTCATTACAATATATATTAAAAACATCAGTTTTTAAGTTGTCCTTTTATAGAATTTTCTCTTGCATTGGAGACTTCCAGTAATTCTTTTTGTTAGATATCATCCAGAGCAGATTTTAATACAGTTTAATTAAAAAAAAAAGTAAGTTTTCACAGTGATGCAATGATTGCTAAGGGTATGCAGGAGTGGCAAGAAAATGAAAACAACCTGCAACTGACAGCAATGCTGTGAGCATTTGGCTTTCATCACTAGTACAATTGACAACATTCTCTATAAATACTGCGATTTATAAGTAAAGGCAAAATTATCCATGTATTTGCAGTAGTACATCTGCTGTTTAATTAATTGGATGATACTGAGCAGTTTTGTGATACCTTTTTATTTAACATGGTTTGCTGATAGTGTGAGATGTATGTTTTGGTAGAATGCTACTACATCTTGATGACTGGTTAAAATGAATCATTTGCACCAAGTTTACAAGAAGACTATCAGACTTAGAAGGCACTGGAACTGCTCATCAGTCAAAGGATCCACACAAAAGCTACATGCTTGTAAGGAAAATGTGAGGCGCAGAAAGATTGAGAGTTTTAAAAAAATCAACTGTGGATTGTAGATAAGGGATGCAAACTTTGGAAGACACCATAATTCATGCTGCAAACATAGTTAAGATTTGGTTTTGGTTTCTCCTTCTAATGGTATTTATTTCCATGGACCAATTTTCTTGGAACACTACATGGAATTTAATAATCCTGCTCTTGTAAACTCAGTAGCATTCACTACTGAAAATTTATTGAAATGATGTGTGTTATTTTCATTGACAGAGATGACATTAAAATAGCACCTCACAGTGATAACTTTATTTCCTTTTCTGTTAAACCTTTGAGTTGACAACGGTGTATTTTGTGTATGGTGGTTTGGGAGGGGAGAAAGGTATGCTCTGTGGATTGAGTTTGTGTGTAACAGAGAGGTGTTATGTGTGTTCCATTTAATAAAAGTGTTTAACAGATTTAAGTGTATGTTGATCAACAATTGATGCAAGCAAATTTTTTTTTTTTACGGACCCTATTTTTGTCAAGTTGTGGCCTCATTACTCCTCCCTCTACCTGAGAAACAGATTGTGGAGAGATTACTTTATTGTGCAGAGTTTCACAATAATGAAAACGATGCTCTGAACCATGTTTTATCCCTGCAGCAGTAAATTGCATACCAAATACCATGCTTTACAGAAAGCTGTGCCTGTCCGCTGTAGGTTGTGATGCCTTCAGGCAGTTGTATGGGTAGTTTAGAATTTGTAAAAAAGTAACTTGAATTTATCAAATTATCATAGCTAATAATACCATTGAAACATGGGGCACACTTTGGAAATACTCATTCTGATCAAACAGAACACAGAAATCCAGCAATGTGACCTGGGTTGAATTTAACAATTTAAAAAGAAAATCTCCAGAGATCATTGACTATAATTCATGCTATTGTTGAAAGATAAATCTATATTGGAACATTGCTCAATTTTTCTTGTCTGAAATATTTCCTAAAATTGTCTTTCCTTGCATTTATTTTCAGCTTGAATTACATGGAGATTTTTTATTTGAAACCACACGGTTATCTTGATCACAAGTGTTTCATTATTTTTATTTATTGGGGTCTTTTTTGCTTCCTAATGCACATTTTTATCATTCGTAGGCATCATTTTGTCAGACCTAAGAATTTCCATTTGTTCCTAGTAAAATTCATAGTTATTACAATATCCACTTGAAATCCTTGCAGTAACTTTGTTTTGCTTAGCGTATGTGTATAAAAAAAGTTATAAAAAAATTGATTGGGTTAGCTCTGACAAAAGAGTTTAAGTGTGCTGACCATACACTTTCACTGAATATTTTTGACATATTTAGAAGGCTTATTTCAGGGAATATGTACTCTGATGTTACTAAGATAAGTGTGCGTTTATCTGCCTATTGTTCTTGATTGGCTTGCTGTCATGTTGTATACCTCTATATATTTTACACATAGATAGCAGCACCTATTACAATAATGCTATGATACTAGACTGTGTGATGGAAATACTGGATCCCAATATTGTGAAGCTCTCATGTCAGAATAAGTAAGAATTAATCCTTCATCATGTGTGTGCATTCTTTCATTTGCTTAAGAGATTGACTCTTGCATGTGCGTGCATATGTGTGTGTTGTGCAAGTTTGGTATATTTTTACAGGAACCTGGTTATTAATATTTTTATGTTTTTTATGGCAAAAGGGATGACTTAAAAATGCTGCTGAAGTATCACAAATCTAGTTTAGGTGAAAGTAAAGAGTCCCATAGCTTAGAGGCTTTCAGGGTGTGAGCAAGTGGTCCATTCCATGTGGTTCATCACATGTGGAAGGCAGAGCCAATCCCTTTCCTTTTACTTATTTTACCCTGCTTGATAAATCAGGTACCCATTGCTGTCAGACCCCAGAACAGTCACCCTTTACCTTATCAGCTTGGCACAGCTAGTTAACAAATCAACAGAGACAGATTTAAAAATAGTATATTTTCATAAGTCTGCTGGTTTACACAAACAGAGAAATTAATATCAAACCAAGTGTTGTACAAAAATGTAAAAAGAAAAAAACCCCAAAGAACTACTTTTTCATTCAGCCTCTTTAAGTTTCTCACATTCATGTGTGCAAATAAATGTATACCTAAATGGTACAGGAACAAGTCTAAAATCACAGATTTTAGTTCAAGCACACTTTTAAAAGCCTCAGAGCACAACTAGAACAGCAAGGGGGAAAAAATGAACGACAGAAGAAGAACATATCGATACAGGTGTAGCACCATAAAACTGCCATTCAAGCAAACCTTCGAGGTAGTGCTATCTCTCCCTTGTGTCCTTGTTCTAGAGAATATGCCTGTGGACACCCGCAAGAGGACAGCGCATGCCTTAGGAAACAGCCATTCTGTATTCCGTCTGTACTTCCGGTGTCTTTAGAGTCAAGGAGTTGTCGTCTGGAACTCTTTGCTTTTTTTTTAATGGTGTGCTTAATTATTTACAGGAAGGTACAGTGCGCCTAGAGAACTCGACAAAATGTGTAAGATAGTGAAGAGCGCTTGACCACCAGTGAACTCGTCTTTCACGCTTAGGCTTCAAACACGACGGGCTGGGAGAGAAGGATGGGGTCCTGCATGTACAGCTGTGGGGATGTGCAGGTACAGTCCAGCGTTGACAGCTTCAGTTGCAAGGCTGCAGAGTGTTAGCAAGTGTGTTGATGTGTGTGTAAGGGGTGGGGAATGTGAGTGGGAGGAGGGTATGTATGTGTGAGAGAGAGAGACGTGCGATCGGGATGGGTGAGCACGTTAACTGTTAGCGGTGAAGTGGTGGGTGCTGGCAGACTGCGGTACGTGGAGAGGCGTGTTCAGGCTGCGCTGCTTTGTTCCCTGTGGTTCGCTGACTATCGGCCCAAATCATCTCGTGGTCGCTCAACAGGTCGCTCAACAGGTCGGCACGAGCCCTGTGAACAGCAGGTGCACCTCATTATCGCATGATGCTGTATCTTAGATCGTAGGGTATGGTCGCATGTTTATATCAGAGGGTACATTTATGTCCGTCCAGGGATGCATTGCACACACACACACACGCACATACAAACATGCATACACATTGAAGGCAATCATACATGCACGCATACATACACACACGTACCTAACCGAAACCCAACCTTAACGCACGTCCTAAAATCACAGAACTAAGCTAAACCTATACATTAACTTTCCCGGTTTAAGGGTGATAAATGTCCACACATACACGCTTTTTTCTGTCTCTCTCGTTTATTCTCGCACTCACCGATACTATCTCGGCCTTGATGTCGTCCAGCGCCTCGAAGGTGGCCACCTGGAAGACGTCGGTGGGGCCGGACGCGATGGCATTGAGCTCGTCGGCGTTGCTCAGGCCGATACCGATGCCGATGATGGTCACGCCGTCCGACTTGAGGTCTCTGGCCGAGGGAATGGTGTCGTAGAAGTTGACGTTAGACTGCCCATCGGTCAGCAGGATGACCAAGTTATCGGCGGAGGGCCGGTCGCCGAAGGAAGGCTGGAACATCTCACGGGCCTGGCGCAAACCACCAGCCGTGTTGGTGGAGCCTGGGGTGTACCTGTGAGGGAGGAAACAACGGCAGCGACTTGAAAAAAAAATTCTTTCGCCAATTTGCTTTCCATTCTTGCCTTCCCGGTCACCGTTGCACAGGTAGAACTGTCACTTTTTTCCAAATTGCTTCCCTTGCATGTAGGATGGGCTAATTCTTATCTCCCTTGTCACTTTCCTAATAGATGCGCAGAAAAGGAAAATCCCATAATCTTGTAATTCTTAGGGATTAGAGTGGTGGAGTCTGCTCTGATCGCGGGACAATTATTATGGGACAGCAGTGTTCAGGGAAGAAAACTCACCTTGTGGTGCTGATGGCGTCCAGCACTTGCTGTGGCTGAGGGTATCTGTTGAAAGAGAAGATGGTCTTCACTTCCGTGCTGTAGGTGATGAGGGAGAAGCGATGGTCCTGACCGCCGCCCGTAAGGTCTTTGACCAACGCCTTGACGTACTCAATCATCAGCTCAAAGTTGCCGGGACCCACGCTGGTGCTAGAGTCGAGAACGATACAGATATCCTTGCTGGCTTGGCAGTCTGCGGAAGAAGGAGGAAAACTGACAATTCAGAGGAATCACTTCAATTTAAGGTGGAGGGACGCGTGAAGCCACTAGGAGACCATTTGTAGGATTCTGTAGGAGACGATGTGACAGTCTACAGGACTTGAAGAAAGAGGGGAGGGGAGGGAATAGATGTTTTACACCGAGCCAGTTACATCATGGCAAATGATGTTCTTATTATGTCTATGTAGTTATTATTATTTCTCTTGACTGCGAGTGTTGTACACATGATCTGTGTGTTTTGATTCTTTATTGCGTTGTCATTTGTTTTTATTTGTTTACAGCGCATTGAATCTCCTTTATAGCAGTAGAAATGCGCTATATAAATATTCTTATCATCATCATTCAATAAGTAACTCACTCAGCTCGCAGTCATTGCCCAGGAAGCCGACGCGGCATTGACAGATGTATTTGCCCACACCTGGAACACACGTGCCGCCGTTCTGGCAAGGGTTCGGCGAGCACACACCAGCATCTGCACACACAGTGTTGAGATCATAAACTGGAGACTCCGACCATTCGCGAAGTGTACTAAAATAATAACAGCCTTTGACCTTTTCCAAAGTGCTGACATCATAACATTACCATTTGTGAAGGGTGCTAACATATTTACCACTCGTGTTATCTCAGTCCTACACTGCCTTTCCTGCCTGTTTATTTACTAGTCGCTCTGTCTGTTTGCTTGACTGGGAAACAACATGTCTGTCTGCCTGCCTGTCTCTGATAATCGCACCTTTGCAAGACCTAGCTGCACCTGCTCGAGGCGTAATGTACTCCCCCTTTCCCTTAATCCCTAATCAGCTGTATGGAGCTGCAGGTGGTCATGTCATGTCATGTTATGTCAAACCTTTGCACGTGGCGTCGATGAGCTGTGAGGAGATGTTCCACAGGTCGGTGAAATCGTTGAGGAGGAAGGCGTTGCTGTCGGCGGGTTCTGAGGCCATGGCGCGCAGCTCCCATGGGTCCGATATACCGACTCCGATGGCGAAGATGTGGATGCCTTGCTTGCGCGCCAGCTCAGCTTCCGGTATCGTCTGCTCCGCGTTCACGTTGGACAGACCATCAGTAATGACGATAGCTGCGCGAGGAAGGAAGAACAACCGGGTGAGTCAGTGATAACTATAAACTTGAGGAGGACTTTATAAAACATACAATTGCTGACTTGAAATTGAGTGTAATGCTCTAACTTAGTTTTTTTTTTTCTTATCACAGCTGTAAAGTGGGGGCTTGAAGTAGCCCATTCTTTCCGTAGCTGTATAATACTCATAATATTATACTAATATTGTATAACAGCTGCATAATCTTACATACTATACTGTATAATCTCTGTTCGCAAAGTGCTATCCCCGAATGGCTATTCTTAGCTCCCTTTAAATATTTCTGTCATACTAAGCATCATGTACCTTCTTCCATTGCCTTACATTCTACTCTTGCACTTCACCTTTATGTTGTTCAGTGTGCCTTTATATACCTCACTGTCCACTGTTATCTTTCATTTATCATGACTGGTCTGCTCAAAAAGGGCGACCTATCTTGGCCGTGATGCTGCGCGTTATTATTATTTATTCTTACCGTAGTCCGGTATTCCGAGTCTGTCACCACGGCGACCAGAGAACATGCCCGCCCGCACCAGCTTCAGTCCCGCGGCAGTGTTTGTGTTGCCATACTCGTAGCCTATGGCGGAAATGGCGTTCTGCAGCTTCCGCTTGTCCCGGAACTCGTCAAGGTAGAACTGCGCACGCGCGCTCTGGCTGAAGGTAGCCACGCCCACCTGAGTGGCGTCGGGGCCGATGTTAAAGTTCTCCACCATGTAGTAGACGTAGTCCTTTATCTGGACGACGAGTAAAGGAAGGATAGAAAGGTCAGAAGTGATACGACCTGTAACCTACACAACGAGTACGACTGCAGCTAATAGGAAGATGGAGAGATGAGAGAGAATAAAGAGACATGAAGTCATGACTCGTGGCTGCGTTCTGACATGAACTTGTGCGCAAAAAGTCCGAAATCAGGGGTTACAGCTACTTACATATTTTCAATATTTTTGCAGTTTTCCCAATATTCTGAAATAATTATATGCACATATTTAATTAGCAATTCCCTACCCTGCGGAAGTTGTCGTATCCCACACTGCCACTCATGTCGAGTAAGAAGACAATATCAGCACGGTCCGAACACGCTGAAAGCGAGAAAATTCCTTGAAAAATAAACAAAGTTGCCCAGACATGCTCAAAATTTTATCCCCAAATAAACGTTATTTCATCCATAACACATCGAGATCCATAAGATTTATGAATATTTTGTAGAGAAAGTTCTGAAAACATAATTAATGGACTGTAATGGACTAAGAGCTATGTGTATGCAATATTGTTTGCGACAATTTGATAGAAATCGCAGTCTTGTGGGTTGAAGGTTTGTTTTTGGTGAGGCTGTCAAGTTTGTTACAGTCTACCCCTGTAGGGTGTTTATTATTGTGTCTTACATCTTTCGCAGTTTTTGCCGGCAAAGCCACGTCGACACTCGCAGACGTAGTCCTTTTCGCCGTTGACACACTCGCCGCCGTTGCGACACGGGTTCTCGGCGCACAAGTTCTTCTCTGGAAACACAAGCAAGAAATCAGCATCACCCATAACCTGTTGTCCAGCATCCCAGTTGCAGCTTTACTCTGTGCGTTAGCCATCCCTCCTCTCACTATAAAGGAGAGATTTAGTGTTTTAGTGTCACAGAAGCTAGAGTTCTCGACAGAGTTTGTCAACCGTCTAACCTTTCTGATCCGATGAAGACATCAGTTATCTGACCTTTCTGAATTGTTTCAATGCCTGCGTGAACTCTGAATGTCCTTCAGATTCGTGAAGTATCTGCTCTTTAGCAGCTCTCCCAGCGATATGAACACCCAGCACTCACCTTCGCACACGAAGCTGACGAAGTCGTTGGTGAGTGTCTCCAGGTTGACGGCATCGGGTACCAGGAACATCATTTCTTTGGTCGGCTGAGAGACGGCTGATTCCAGGTACATCCTGTCTGAGTTGGACAGGTCGATGCCTGCAGGGGGGGGGGGCAAACAAGTGCAAAATTCAGATACAAACTCAATCGTAAAACTGTACTTCGATAAGCTTTTGTCACAGTGTCACAACAGACAGTAAACTTACCTAAACTTCCGTGTACTTCAATAAACACAGACCCTTTATCCAGCTCCTACGTCACATTTTGAAAACTGTTGAGGTCTAATCTACCCTAACTCTCCAAACCATACCAGGGTGTACTTGTTTCTTTTCTGAGTTAGGGTGAGGGAAGGGGATGGCACGGGGATGAGTGAAAGGCTTTTGTGAGCCTGAACTGATCCCCATCGACACGCAACAGGACTACAGGACAGGAAGGAGGAGAGACAGGAGTTCATTGTCTCCTTACCGACGCCGATGACCCTTGTGCCCTTCCTCTTGAGAGTGTTGATGGCATCCACGGCGTCGGCGCCCACACTGGTGGTGATGATGACGAGGTAGTTGGGCACATACTCGCGGTCACCCAGTCGTCCGATTATGTCAACGTCCACCCGCTGGACCGCTATGTTCAGGTTAGGGTCGCCAGGGAGAGGCCTGCAAGCAGAGTAATGGCCCTTGAAGAAAGTCGTCAAGATAAGCAACTTTAATATATAATATAGTGTTTTCCTAAGAAATAAAATCACAGTTGTATGACAGGAAACAATAGGCAGGTGTGTAGAATTGCTTTCGTTTAGCTTATTCTGTTTTTCACGAGGTTTTAAATCAGATCCTCTCTCTCTCTCGCCCCAGTCCCCGGATGTATAAAGAATCCTTTATTAGGATGTTTGATATCATATATTTGTGTGTGTGTGTTTCTCTGTCCGCTGCTAACCTGATGCTGCCAATGACAGTCTTGACAGCTCGCTTGTCGTCTCCTTCAGCAAAAGTCAGCAAGGTCTGTGCGTTGGCGCCAAAAGCCACCACGCCCACTCGGAAGTTGCCTCCCCTGAAGGCCATGCGCTTGACTATGTCGCGGGTGAACCGCTTGATGGTGCGTATGGATTCACGTGTGTTGTAGCGCGAGGAGTCCACCAGGAAGACCACATCCGCCTGCGCACTGCATTCTGCGCCAAGAGAAAACAAGTGACTGCAGACACGAGACAAGAACCAGGCGCATTCTAGACCGTACCTCAACAGGACTGATGGAGGTCTGCCGAGAACATGGCTTAACTTCTCGCGAAGCTGTCGGGTCTCGCGAGCCCCTAAAAACCTCACATCCAGCTCCGACCGAAATTCTTCATGTCAACAAATTCTTCCAGTAACTTATTTGTTGCTCACTTTTTTTTTAAATGGAAAAAGCCGTCGACGATGACTACAACGACATGAAGTAGCCACAAACCTTGTTCGCAGTTGTCTCCCGTGAACCCAATGGTGCACTCGCACCTGTAGCCGAGTGGTTCATTGATGCAGGATCCTCCGTTTTGGCATGGGCTGGGTACGCACCTGTTCTCCCCTGCACATCAACACAGGTACAAAATGTATTATTCGTTTTTAGAAAACTCGAATTAACACCTGGCCTGAATTTGGACAATATTGCTTCTCCGTAAGCCTTTCTCTTCTAGACTGTAAAGAGGAACATAAGATCATTATTTTGCAATATAAATAATGCTGATTATTTATTTATATGATAACAAAACATCCAATTTCACAACAGCCATCTATATTAAAATACAAATTTAGCAGTCAGTCGCAACTGCCCAAGAAACAGTCAAACAGTCAAAACAACAACTGAGTCAGTTTGCACTTACAAACATTCCACTACACTGACATAAAGCTGAAATATTTTCCTAATTGAAAAGAAGTTGTTCAGATACTGATTTGCACCCATGGGCATCATCTTCACACACACACACACACCTGAGCATACACACACGTACGCACACACAACCACAGACAACTCACGCCCACAAACATTTATATAAACTCGCGTGAAGTAAAATCCAACAAAATTCAAGATCAGACATGAATGTTGTTCTCGCGCGACTGTTTCCAGCTGCGTCCATGGTAGCTAAGTACAGAAAGTGCAGTATCTAAAGATGGCAGTACCAAACAATGTAGGTGAGCCCAAATGTTTCAAAGCATCACCCTCACCAAAGACAAGTCATTCACTCAGCCAGTCAGCCAGTCAGCCAGTCACAACCTCAAGACATGGCGCCAGGAGGTGACCTTAGTTACAGTGAGGGCAAGACGAAATGCATCACGATGCAAAGTGTTAAGTGATGAAAGTTTTATCAGGTTGTCAGGTTTCTGGATGCGGTGTAATCGTTAGATGGTTAAATTCTACCCAGCAGCCTCATGATCATGATCAGTTTCAAAGTTGTTTTTGGAGTTATCATTGTCAGGACAAAGAAGGTCGTGTGGTTGTCAGACCTTCCAGTTCATGCTTTTTCAGTTAGAGGTGTTGTGAGAGACGATAATAATATTGTATTGGACACACCCACGTATGCACGCGCACTTTCTCTCTCTCTCTCTCTCACACATGCACACACATTCTTCCTCGCGCGTGCTTGTTCCTCCATTTTCACACTCATGTGCACGCATGCAGAAATGTACACCCAGGCCCTCAAATAATGCATAACAACAATGCACGCATGCACACACAATAAAAATAACACATCATGCACATACAGATCCCGCAAGCACGTTCTCATACACACACACACGCGCGCGTATCTCTTCCGATGGCATAGAGCGAGTCTTATCCTCACAGCGCCGTGGATAGCGACTGCTCATGCGCAAAGAAACACGCACTCACACATCCACACCATCATGTTAGGCAACACCAATATATATATATACACACACATACGCACATACCTATATGGCCTCCCAAAAACTGAATAAATATTATTATTACACAGATATATATATATACATCCGCACACACCTATGCATACATACACGCAAACATGTATATATATATACGCATACACGCTCATTAAACTGAAAGACTATATGCGGCGCCAAACACCAGGCACTGACAAGGCTACTCTAAGCTGCAGACAGCAAACAGTGTCTAGCCTTATAGTCACTGTCTAGGGCTGTGCCACAGTCCGGTACTGACGAGGCCAGACTCAGAACACTAGGATGCTGGCCTCCAAAGTCCAGGCCCTGAGGACTTGACTCTGAGCGCAGGCAGGTGTTTACTCACTGGACTTTATACGTACTAACCTCGTCAGGGACTTCTGCACATTGTATCTTCTGCCAGCAACCGTTCGGTGTTTTGTGTAAATAACAGGATTTCCACAGCTTTTCGACTGTTTATGCGCCTACCTCCACCAATTCAAAACCTAGCAAAATGTTATAAGCACAATCGACAACGATATTGGACAGGTGGGGTGGGATGGGGTGGGATGAGAACAATAAATACCAAAAAAACACTAATCATTAAATAAACAAAAACAAAAAGAAAAACCAAAGTTCAAAGTAAACACAAAAATATCTGGCAACATAAAGAAAAGAATTCCAGTGTCTGGTCTTTCATTCCGTTTGACGCATGCCTTGTGAGTGACAATGCCGAATGCTCGTTGTACTGGAAACAGTTGTCATGGTTATTAAGTGTTACAACACAGTGAGTCATTGAAAGAAAGATGTCTTCAAAAACCACGAGGTGCAGACGTGTAACATGCCTCCATAGTTAAAGACAGAAAGTTGTTATTGGACCCTGTCACACCATTCTTCAGTCCCATTGCCATGGTGATCATTATACTCAATGTAAATCCTCTTATGCCATGCACTTTTGGTGAATTGAAATCGCGAAGATAATGGAGAAGAGACAGCTGTTCGGGCAGATAAATACTCCCTGTTATAAGAAAACATCTTCTGACGAACTCTACTTATTCTTACAGTTTGTCGCGAACTAAAACTTGGATCTGATCATGAGGTTGGAAGGAGGCTAGCACATCTTTTATGCGCCTCCAGATGTCTTTATCGTTTTCGGCAGTTTAAATGCTGTTTTCCAGTAAGAAAAAAGCTACCACTAGTTGTTTTTTCTGAATAGGGAGTATCTATCATGCTTGAGCGGAAGACACGGACAGAGATGTTAACCCTGCAATGACTTGAAATACTGGCGATTCTTTGACTTGGATTAATTAGTCTCAACCACAGACATGAATGCAAACCATGTTGGTGGGGGAACATGACAAGGAACATTTGCAGGAACAAACTCGTTCCCAGGATTAATGAAGGTAAGTGGTTTTAAGGTCATAGTTCGGGGTTTCCATGGGACGCCTCTCTCTCCCTCTCTCGTACGAACATACGAACACACGCACGCACGCAAGCACACACTGTGACCGAATCGCCAGCAGACAATTCACGCAGAAGCAAAATGAATGTGTGAAGGAAGAAATTGTCAATGCTGTTCTCTAGAAGATAGGAAATCATCAAGAAACATTAGCCGCAAAAGTCGATGTGAGAATGAATGAAAATGAAAGGTGGTTTCAACATTACCCTCTCCTTCACCTGTTTACGAACGAATTAAAATGGTGGATGAAATTAGCTTAGCATACAATGATAAGGAAGATGTTTGAAATATCTGAAAATTTTGTTGGTCAGAGGTAGAACTCAATTTTCTCATAAAACACTTACATAAATATAACTCAAGGCTCATACTAATGATGTTTTTACTCTGTGAAAGATGATACTAGAAAATTCAAAGGTAATATTATTAAAATTTAAAACGCAGTATAAAACTCAATGATGGCTATGGACATGAAAAAAAAAAATTGCGTCCAGGCGAACCTTTTACAAAATTTTCTTTGCACTAGGTTGTTAAACAACTAGACTCATTATGTGGGTCCAAGTAAATCCACCTCGGGTGGCGGGATGACAACACATTTACACCTGTTCAGTTTGTCGCTCACTTAAATGAGATGAAAGAGGAGAGAACTTACGGTCGAACATGGCCTGCAGCACCTGGTCGCTCATCTCCTGCAGGCGGGTCTCGCTCTCGATGGACAGCAGCTGCATGCCCTGAGCGCTGGCGATCTGCTCCACCTGCTCCACATCCTCGCGGTCGCGCTCCGTGACCACCAGGGGAATCAACCTGTCGGACACGCACAGCCACGTCATCAACCCGTCATCAGTGACGAGAGCAGCTCATCACGTCACTAAAGTACGAGTGCCACGTCATGAAGTACAGGGCTGACGTAGTAAGTAGCATTTTGCAAGAGGTGACATTCTGTACTCAGTGTTATTCCAAGTAAAACTATTCAAACCCGTGTTCATTACCCTTCTCCCGAAACAAAAGGCAATGGAAAAATTTGTAATAAACAGACAAACAACCAGACACAAATAAACAAAGCGGACGTTCCATGAAAGACTTGAAAACAACAACAGAAATGCAACAGAAAACACAAAAATCCATCCCAAAAAAAAGTAGAAAAAGAAAAACAATGAAACAATCAAAAAGCCTTATCAATATAAACAAACTACAATAAAAAATTAGATAAAAGAAAGAAAAACCCCAAAAACATAACTAAAGAAAAAAAATCACAATCAGACCAAAACAAACTGAAACAAATAAAGAACAAAAACGTCAATGAAAAAAACTCAATCAAAACAAACAAACAAACTAAAATAAAAAGTACAAAGAAAGAACAAAAGTGGAACAAAATAATGAAAACAAGACGCAGAAAGCAAAGCAAGCAGCAAACCTGACGCCGGCGTCAATGATGAGGTCGGCCTCGGAGAGGGTGATGTCCCTGTTGATCTCAGTGCTGCCGTCTGTCAGGAGGTAGGCGACGTTCTTGGCGTCCGGTCGGTCGCCGTTGCGGCCGTTGAACATCTGAGTTCTGAGGACTCTCAGGGCGTCGGCCATGTTGGCGCGGCCATGCGTGTAGCCGATAGCATTAATGGCGCTGGAAATACTCTCCGTGTTGTCATACATGCCCAGCCTGCAAGAACCCAAGACGACAGGACAAAATGATGTAGTGCTTATTCTGGACGAAGAAAGGTTAAAATACACGTTTTTCTTTTTCAAGCTAGAGTTTTCACCTAGGGAGGAAGGAGGAGAGAGAAAGAGAGAACGAAATGAGAAAGACGCGAAGAATCACAGAATAACCAAAGATGAGTCAACGAAATGTATGGTAGAAGAACAAAGAGCGAGCAAGCAAATAAACAAAAGCCCAAAACAAGTCACAGGAAAAGAAAACTGAAATAGAGAGTGAAGCAGAGGATGAGACAGAATGCTAGTAAAATGGAAGGAGGTAGAGAGATGGAGAAAGAGCGAAAGCCACAGAGGAGAGGGCAATCCCGAGCCCTATAGAGAGAAAGGGGGAGAAGGAAATAAAGGGGCGTAGATAGGAGGAGGGCTAGAGAAAGAGAGGACGAGAGATAGAGCTACCCCCGTCCTTAGTTCCTTACCTGAACTGGATCATGGCGGCGGAGCTGTACTTCATGGCGCCCACGTTGATGTCACAGGAATCCACGTTCATGGAGCGCATGAGAATCTCGGCGTACATCTTGATGCGGTTGAACGTCTCCCAGCCCACCGTCGACGACGAGTCGAGGATGAAGACGACGTCAGTCTTGGGGCCGCAGCCTGGAGGAGTGAAGAGGACGGGGAGGGTGGGTAGAGAATAAATCGACAACGAACATCAAGTCCTTCATTGGTACTGGTCGACTTGAGTGTTTGAGTCCATAGTCTGTGTTTGTGCGTGTGCGCGCGCGTGCGTGCATGTGAGAGGGAGAAGGTAGATGATGAGTCCAATATTAGCAAAGAATACCTACTACGCAACACAACCATGGCAACCGTTTTGCGTGACCCCACACATTCCAAACACTTCTTATCGTTTTTTTTAAAAATATTTTAGTTTCCTAGCTCTGGCTCGCGTCACATCGGGTTTCGAATCTGAAAGAGTTGTTCGTTCTCAAATCACATCAAGTCTCAAATCTTCGCGTTCATGTTGAGGTCGCGTTCATACAGAAACATACCTTCATTCTGATAGTCTATTGTTTGAAGTAGACAAAGAAGACAAACACACAAAATACTTACGCTTCTCACAGTTGTCGCCATAGTAACCTGGCTGGCAGATGCACATGTAAGAGCGAAGGCCGTCAACACACACAGCCTCGTTCTGGCACGGGTTCCTCTCACACATGTTAGGATCTGTGTCACAAAGAAAGAAAAAAAAAAGTTGACATCGATACAGTGCAGAGACCGACATCACAGAAGCAGGTTTTTAGCAGGAAGTCCAACATCATCTGTTGATGGTCTCCTTCGACCTCTTCAAGATATCAAGCGATGATATGTCATCTCGTCATCGAGTGGGCAGCCGGCGACGACATGAGAAGTGCATCTCACCGGTACAGATGAAGTGTTTCAAAGTTATCCACAATTCATTCATCAGCCTTCTTCTCCGCACATCCACCCGTTTTCAAGAGGAACAAAAATAGAGAAAGAAGAAGAAGAAAAAAAAGACGCAAACAGGAAAATAGAAGAAAAAAAGCATACAAAAACTACGAAGACGACGAGGAGGAGAAAGAGGAGAAAGAGAACTAGAAGGGAGAGAAATGACATGACGAAGTGGATAACTAAAAAAGGAAAGAGGAAAAGAAAAGAAATAAAGTATAAAAATCTCAAGAAGATGAAGAAGAACTAGGTGGATAAAAAAAGAAATGAGAAGAAAATATAAAAGAGTAGAAGGAATAGGACTACCTACAAATAAAAGAAATAACTAAAGACAAGATTAAGAGGTGGAGAAGGAAGAACAAAGAAGAGAGATTTCCTCGGTCATCAGACAGCCTCACCAGTGCACAGCGGCGCCACAATGACGGCAGACAGACGATACAGAGCCTCGTAGTCGTCGACGTAGATGAGGTTCTCGCTGACGGGCGGCGATGTGAGGCCGGTGAGCTCGGCGTTGGACGACAGACCGACGGCGACGGTGATGATGGTGGTGCCATCCCGCTTGATGCGCGCCGCCTCGGGTAGCGTCTCCTGCGGGTTGATGTTGGACTCGCCGTCCGTCACGATGACCACCAAGTTGGGTACGGCTGAACAACGACAACGACGACAAACGATGACATCGTCATAAGCTTTATCATCATTCATTTCTCTATCGCCACCGAAACCAAGACAATCACCACGAACATGTCCTTTGTCATCGTCATCGTAACAATGGTCGCATCATCTCCATCTTTTCGAGGTTTTAAAAACGCTTCCCACCAATCACGTTCCAGTAAATAATGGTTTCCACAAGAAGCTATTTTTGGCCTCGTTGTCATTCCCCGCAGACGATCAAACCCAAGACTTCAACATATAAAAGAATTGGCTCACACATATCAAGCAAAAGCTCGTGTATAATTCTGTAATTATCGGCACGCCCCCTACCCCTGGTCATTAGTAAGGGAGGGGAAAGTCACAATCGGGGTTCTGACGTACTGGCTCTGTCGCCGTTGAGGACGTTGTAGATCTCGGTGCGTGTTCTCCTCAGCGCATGCGCGGTGTGCGTGTAGCCATAGTCGTAGGGGATGCTACGGATGGCGTTGATTATCTCCTGCTTGTTGAAGTAGGTGTTGAGGTAGAAGTTGACGGTGGCTGAGTCACTGTTGACAGAACGAAACAACAACTAGCGTGAGGCTTGGTGCTCAAGGTCTGAGGCGGACAGAGTGAGTGAGCGAATGAGTGACTGAGTGAGTGAAGGTTGTTTACTGGTTGTATGAGTGGAAGGAGTTTTTGAGTGAGCCACAGGACAATTACTCAGCTGCCATTTCTCGAGGTGTCATGCCAACCTGAATGTGACGACCGCCACCCGGAAGAAGCCGTTGTCGATCTCCAGGTCTCTGACGGCTGCGATGGTGAAGTTTCTCAGTCGGTCAAAGTTCTCCTCACCCACGCTGCCAGAGGAATCCAGGATAAAGGTGACGTCCCCTGTGGAGTCGCAGGTCACTGCAATGTATGTAAGAACACCTGTCAGTTGTATGCTTGCACAGTCAAAAAAAACTTAAGTCTTGATACCTAGATTGCACTGCGCGCGCATCTAGTTCGCTGGCTTTTACTTGGGAGCTGCTTGGCACTGGGCAGACCAAGGTTACAAGATATACCCAAGCTTGGCCCAAGCCTGGCCAAATCTTGTGTGTTTGCTGGGTAGTAGCTCAACCTAGCAGGAAGTTTCACGTTGATGACCGATTTCTAGACCTCTATCGACTCCTGAGATTGGAGACCGAAGAGTTAGTCTGTGTAAGTAGCTACGCGCACGCGCACTAACGAGACACATATCACGTGACTTACCGGGTAATGCCGGAATGGGCCGAGTGACTCTGGGCGTCGTCGTGGTGGTTGCTCTCGTCGTCGTTGTTGTTAACCTTGTAGTTGGTTCTGGGGCTGATGCACGAAATGAAAAACAAATGAAACGGCTGTAAGAGATATTTGTGGACAAAATATTGAGACGCTGATTGTGTTTTATTTACTGGCGCGATACTTCCAAAGAAGATTTAAAAAAAAACTAGGTCTTAAAATCACACGACACAATAACTGCATTATTATTTATTTCGGGTTTTATGCACGAATACGTCGATATTTAGTATTGACAAAAACACGCGTGCACCGAATAGGTCGAAGTTCACATGTGCGAAATTTTACTTACAGGAATATCTTTTAGACAATGACCACTATCAGAAATGCGAGATCGATGTCCATCTGTACGTCAGGATCACTCACCGCTCTCCATACTGGCCTTGTAGATGCCCGGAATCTCCTCCAACTGTCGCTCTGAGTTGATGAGTGTCTGGAAGGTCTCAAGCGGCTTGGATGACACGGAGTCGATCTCGGTGGTGTCGCGGAGGTTGATGCCCACGGTATAGATGCCGACACCCAGGTCCTTGAGGCGCTCGGCAGCGGCGAAGGTCTGGGGGGTGTCCTGGCTGCGCTCGTTGCCCGTCAGCAACACGATGTAGTTGCGGGCGCGAGGCCGGTCGCCGTTGGCGGAGGAGAACATGGTTTGGCGCACGTAATCAAAGGCGCGGGCGGTGTCCACGCGACCCCGGCGAGTGCGGAGGTCATTGACGGCGTTGAGAACCTGCAGGGGCAGACAACTGTAAGGTTATAGCACGTCATATGTGTGATGGTCAAGGTGGGGGGAAGGCTGGAGGACCAATGAGTGGGGAGGAGTGACAGAAACACGTGACGACAGTCTGCGACCTGGGCGATTTTGGACACGAACAATGTCGGTACACAGACGTTCGCACATCCATAACAATGCAGGTGGTATTACTGTACTCAGACACTTACACACTCATAATTTAAAAATACACATACCTCGTCCTGGAAGTGGTATCGGTTGAGGTGGAACTGGACGCTGGGTGAGTTGCTGAAAGTCATGGCGCCGATGCGGTAATCGCCATCGTCCACAGGCACCTGGCCAGCGAACCTGCGCACAAAGTTCTTCATCCACCCGAAGATTTGGTCGTTGACTGACGAGTCGAGCATGAAGACCAAGTCTGTCCCGGTGTCTTTGTAATCTGCATTGAGAGATGGCCAGACATGCCTCAGAACATGACATACAATTGTGTGGGCTCTTGCTAATCATTTGGAAGGAAGGGTACAGGCAGCCATGGCACTCGTACATTGGGCTTTATATCTGTATAGTCTAGTGGGCTGTTCTTATATATTTGTATAGTCTAGTGGGCTGTTTCCATAAATCTGTATGCTCTAGTCAGAATAGTGGGCTGTTCCTATATATCTGTTTAGTCTAGTGTGCTGTTCCTATATATCTGTATAGTCTAGTGGGCTGTTCCTACATACTACTCCAGTCACGTGGCCTGTTGCTCTAGGTCTTAAATGTTCTAGTGGTCTGGTCCGAATCCGATATATGTGCGATGAAGATTAGGGATATGAAGTAGGAGGGAAAGGAAGATGGACAAGGGGAAAAAAAGGAGGAAGAAAGGAAGAAAGAAAAAAAAGGGAGAGTAAAAAGGGAGGAAACTGCGACAGTAGGTATGTAACTGATACACGTTATCTTCCTTACTTGGCCGGCGGCGAGGAGTGGTGGTGGTCGTGAGTCGTGTAGTTGTAGTTCTTGGTGTAGTTGTTGTCCTGGTTGTGGTAGCTGCAGAGCAAGACAATGAATCAGAGAAGGAAAGGTCCGGTTATTGCATTTGTCACCCAAGTTCTCAATGGTTAGCATCTAGTCGTTAGATTTTCTGAGACATTTGCCCTAAAATGTTATATTTAGTTGTGTAAATGTCCAAAGAAAAAACAACATATACATACAAAACATCCTACAAAATACTATCATGCTTTAATTTTTTTAGAAATTTTAGCGTCCTTTTACTTGATTGATTAGACAGATTAAAACATTGATCAGTCTGAGAACAAGAAATGAACATTACAGTTAATATAATGGATGTATGTTATAATTAAATTTGAAAAGTAGTCAAACATTGATGGAACTTAACATATAATTAGTAAAAGAACTAAAACTAAGCATTATAAGAATCTGGTAAACAGTTTATAATGGCAAAATATAACGAAAAAACTAGAACTTAATCACATGTAGGAGAAAACAAAAGAAAACAGAGCAAAACAAAACAGAAAAGGTCAGTGCGACTTCATGCAAGTTTTTGTATACAATACATATCCAGAAAACAGTGCGAACATGCAAAAGGGAAAAGAATTGAGGAGAATCTACATTGTATTAATTACAGAGATACCCAGAAAATTTCTGAAAAATACATGTTATGTAACTAGATGGAACACGATGCTCAGAGTTTCTGGCCTGCCAATAGAAACGTTTGTTTTCAAGGATATTTCATTCTCTTGTGTGCTTCATATGATTTCTTATCCCAAAATTACTTTATATAATGATTCAAGCGCCAAACACTTTATGAAAGTAAATCCGTTGTCTACAATGTTGAAATTTCGTTGTTTATGAAGAGAAAGATTAAACATACTTTCAGAATCCAGAAAGAGAACAAATGTCACTTATTAAAAATATTGAAATCTTCCTATTTTTTCACAAGGCCGCAAGCAAATATCAGAGACAGAGAGCTTGACTTCAATGTGACATTACAAGTTAGCAAATAATCCCTTGAAATCCGAACTCTGTCCTACGCAAAACAAGAAAACAGATGAAAGCAAAAGAAAGGCAATACAAAGACGAGATGTAGGATGCAGTGGACAGAAATAAGGTGACGAAGCTTTGTTGTGAGAAGTCTCATACAGACGCATGCCCACAAGCAATGAGATAAGAATATAAATGTAGCTTACATTATCGCTCTAGAACACTACCTTAAATAATTGCTCTCAGAGCACTGGTTCAGGTTTCAAAAAAATGCATATAAATAAAAGCCAGCCTAACCAAAACAAATATACAACAGAAGATAGATCATGCAAACTTCAAGTGTACTCTCGGCATGCTGGCTGTGCACGTGACTGAGAAGTCAGAGACCAAGCCAGATACAGAATGTGGACGGTGCGCTACAGACTGCAGTGCTGATTGTAAGCACAAAGGACAACACCCTTGTTCTCAAAGTGCCACCCTGATTGACAGCCAAGGGTTGCTGGACTTGCAGACAAAAACCAAGCCAGACAACGGGAATGGCGAGCAGCTCTGCCTGTTCCTAAGTGCTTTCTCTGCTTTTTCTACGTGCAGCCAAGAATCTTTAAAAACATTCTGAGAAGATGCAGCCAATAACAGGGTGCAGTGCCACATGTCCTGCAAGTGCAAACGCTTTCAGAGGACTAGCCCATGACGGAAGAGCCAAAAGTCTTAGTAGCTGTACTTCTTGTAGTAGTTGTGGTCGTTCTTCGAGTTGTCGTGGTTGTAGGTCTTGGGGTGGTGGTGGTTCTTGGGGTTGTGGTAGTTGTGGTTCTTGGGGTTGTGGTAGTTGTGGTTCTTGGGGTGGTAGTGGTTGTGGTTCTTGGGGTTGGAGTGGTCCTTGTGGTAGTAGTTGTTGGTGTAGTGGTTGTAGTTGGTGCTGCAAAATCAACTTAAATGGTTCACATCCACAGCCGTGAAAAAACTTGTAGCTGCGTAAGACTTATGTAGCACGAGCTCCGTTTTGTAGTTATAAAACGTGTGACCAAACCAGAACAGTTTCGTGTTCTGTTCCAGTGGTAAGACAATTTCTTGTTTTCTGGAACTTCAACTCCAGTTGTGACAGGAACACTCACGTTTGAACATCTTGGTTTAACGGGGTTTAAATGAGTGGCTCACTCGTTTACCCCTACAGTGACGCCCACCCCATTCATAAAAGCTTACTGTCCCACTCCAGCAATACAGACCACGTGTCTGAGCTTCAGTGACACAGGAGACAACAAAGTCCCACAGTAACATTGCCGGCCATGTCTTCTTCAAAGCTCCTTGAATAGGTAAGCAGGTTCATTAATAATTTGGAGCAGGCACCCAACGCATGATTGGTTGAAAGTACTTTTAGCATGGAAAACACAGTACATGCTTTAAAAAAAGGTATTACAGCTGTTAAAAACCCTCGTAATTACATGCATCGTTATTATGGAAAATATCGCGAGGAAAGCAGACGATAACAGTCACCTGTACTGTCATCAATTAACCTTTGAATCACAATATAGCTGTTAGCATCGATAAAGAAAAGAAATTTCACAGTTCTTAAATTATTTGCTTTCTTTCTTCTAGCATTCCAAAGATACTGGTTCAAATTTAAAAAGGGAAGAAAAAGAAGGCAAGAAGAGAGAAAAAACACACAGAATGAAGGATGAACATTAAAAAAGAAAGACTCTGCTTTTATAAACGATAAAAGAAATCAGTAAATGGAAAAAAGTATAAATACAGGCAGATTATTAAAACATAAATTCAACCTTTAGTAGTGGTTGTAGTTGGTTTAGGAGTTGTTGTTGGTGCTGTGGAAAAAGTAATGAAATGTGAGCTCATGGAACTAACGAGTTTGACACTAATGAAAACTCTTGAGGAAACAGTTGACTGTAACAACAACTACTTACAAGTTACTATTTATCCTTGTGCAAAACAGAACTAATTATGTATCATAAATAGTTGTTAAGATGAAAGATGACAGTTGGCTGCTGATCAACTTACTGGTTGATGGCGGGAAGGTGAAGACACCTGGAAAAAAAAATTAGGATTGGTTTTAGACCTTGAGTGTCTGGAAAGAGTTAAAATACAGCAACATATCTATGTATAAAGTAAACATAGCTTTGTATAAAGTAAATATAGCAGTGTCTAAAGTAAACATAGCTTTGTATGAAGTAAATATACGTATCTTGAAAGTGTGATTCAAAGGTAAGATTTTTGAGAGAGGCAGGAAGCAAAATAAATTCAAGAAACCTGGACATGCGGAGGCGAAGATGCGTTGGTAGAGGAAGTTCAGTTCGTCGAAGTCGTTGACGGCGAAGCTGTTCCTGGAGGCGGGTGGCGTGGCGATGGCGTCCAGCTCCCGGGTGTCCGTCAGACCCACGCCGATGGCGTAGACGTGGATGCCCTCGGAATGCGCTGCTTGTGCTTCCGGCACGGTGCGCGCGCTGTTGATGTTCGACACGCCATCTGGCGACATGCACAGAAACTACTCAGTCATCTCGGCAACGACTTCAAGAGGAGGACTTCAAAGGATAGGTTTAAAGTTTTGTTTGTTGCCAAGAGCGCGTGGTTCGACCTTACCTTTTTCATAATACATTTTGATGCAAGTGACCGAGCTGGAAGCTGGTGGTACAACTGACCTGTGATAACGATGGCAACGTTAGGGACGTCTGCTCGGTCCCCGTTAACGGGCGTGAACATATCAGTCCTCATGACTCGGATGCCATCAGCGGTGTTGGTGCTGCCGATCATGTAGGGGATGCGGTCTACTGCACTCATGATGTCTCTCTTATTGCGGTATTCATTCAGTTGGAACTGAACGGAAACCTTTGAAGAGAAAGATGAGCGTGACGTTATCATTAAGTGAATCCCGGATTTTTCTTTGTACATTATTAGGCGTGGATTATGCAAGTGATTTTACAAGGGGATTACCACAAGTGCATTACCAGGAATGGCTATCAGAAGTGGATAATTACAAATAATTGTTGTATTAAAGCTTATTCACGACATCCAAAATAAATATTATTTTTTTATTTCCTAGGTTAAGTGGATAGCCGAGTTGTTATACCACTTCAGTGGGAAATGAGTGTTTAGGGTCAGTACGCATGCGCGCGTTGCTCACCTCCGTGCTGTAGATGACGATGCCGACGCGCACGTTGCCAGAGTCGATGTCGGTGTTGGACAGGAAGTCTTTGACAAAACTCTTGACCTTGGCAAAGTTCGCCTCGGTGACGCTGGTGGAGGTGTCAATGACGATGACCAGGTCGGTTCTGGTGAGGGTGCATCCTGCGAGATGAAGCCAAAAGATTAAGATTTGTTTTCCGGAAGTCGCTAGTCACCGTTAATGGCCTTGTGACAAAAATTGTTAAAAATGTGACACAACAGTTTCCATGACACCGGGATAAAACACAAGATTTACATAGATATTCGGCAATATCTTTTTTATATAAAAAAACGGTTGAATGCAAACATGTTAGAGAGAGAGGTGGAAGGGGTAGAGTTTTGACAGAGAAAGTTTGCGTATTTTGAGACTTTTTAGTAAAAAGTTACAAGAAAGTTTCTCACCGTCGCTAGGTGGCGCAAGCGTGATGCGAGCGGCAGTTGCTGCACCTGTAATGTGTAACATTGTTTCATTATTTGCAAACAACTATACAGCCACTGACACTTGAGATAACTGAGCTTCTGCAACTGGCACAGAAAAAAGTTAATTACAAACATGCTAGTTAATAAACAGGGAAATGTTGAATTCTGCATTCATTGTATGAATTTTTAGTATTAATGAGCTTTTTAAGTTAATTCGAAGTTACTGAAAAGGATTTTATAATTTATTAAGACATAAATGGTTAATTCCCCAGAAGCACATGAATGGTTAATTTCCCTCCAATAGAAAAGTAGTTATACTCAAAATAATTTGAAAGTTTTAATAGAGAAAATGATGTGACAAGTATGTACATACCTGACAGAAACATTAGTAAGAGACATTACTGTACCGCAAACCTCATTAACAACAGTACATTAAAGCTCAAGAAACAGGTGCATATGCCAAAATATATTTCCTGAGTTTGAATGCATTGACTTCAAAATTTCTATATTAGTAAGTTATTAAAATCCAAATTACTTCTGAGTCAGTGCATTCGACCTCTGCTTTCAAGTCTGGAAAATCAGCAACAGATTAGACGAAATGACATTAAAAATTTATTCCACCAAAACTTTTCCGAGAAAAGGGTTAACAAATGGATGAAAATCTTCTTCCAGACTTGAAAGCCAGAATTTGCTACATTAATTGCCATATTAATTTCAGTTTTTTGTTTTAAAAAAGCATCAGTAAAGTCAACCAAACGAATGTGAACACTGGAATTCACTGACACATTTCAATGAGTCAGCACAGAAATGAAAAGGCATGTTACACGGTTACACAAACAGATATCACCTTTGTTTAGTGGAAGTAATAACAACCACACTGTGTACATACGACATGACAAGAAAGGTCACCAGCAGCTGTACATACGACAAAGTGAGGCAATATGACAGTGTGACCTGACATTGCCACTTTTCACCAGACGGCTGCCAAAAAAAAAGCACAAGCAAGGGATATTATTTCACAGAACCAACTGGTAAATAGTAAACAACACATTTGCGATTGTTAGATGTTAAATAAAAAAAACTGATTCCGTAATTGAAGTGTAGCTATTGAAAATAATCTGATAAATTGACAAGTAGGTTATCACAGGTCAACACTGCAATACCCACAAATAAATGTTGCAGTTTAGTAGTATGGAAGGTAATTTATTAAAGGCAGTTTCTAAAAATTAATCAAATTACTACACAGTGACTGAGAAGACAACATATGGGTTGAGCATTGGTTAAGGATGCAGCATACCTTCGTAGCCAAGAAAAAATTCGTCCGAGATCTGGCAATTATTCTAGTAAACAAAATGACAACAAAAGCATCTGTACTAGACTGCACCGTCTCCTTCTATGTTAACGATGCCGTCTTGCTTTCCTCTACTTTAGAACATAATTAACTCTAATTAACACTATCAATGCAGTTGTCCTGCAATGGAACCCTTCGAGATCTCATTAAAAAATAAGTAGGATTGGGGAAGGGATTTCCAAACACATTTCATGCAGGACACATTGACACTGGCGTGTGTGTCATCAGGTGATTGGTGGTGGGTAGGGTTGGGGAAAATACCTGTAGTTGCTGGTGGCTGGTAGCCTGGCGTGGTAGAAAATTTGAGTGTCAGACCTCTAGATACACCAGTAAATGGAACTCAGAAGATTTTAACAACCATTTTTTGTCATATTCTCTATTTTAAATGACTTAAACAGTATCAATTTCTAACTTGCTTCACGGTTTTTTAAGCCTTTGCAGAGTTTTAAGGGTAAAGGGATTTTTGCTCCAGACTGCTAAAATTAGTATGGGTAAAGTAGTAAACTATACTTTTAATAGTGAAGTTTTTAACAGAAATACCTGGGCAGAAGGCAGAGAACACCCTGTCTCTTAGTGTTCTCAGTTCGCTAAACTCTTGGACAGCAAAACGGTTGTCGTCCACAGGTCTGCTGGCGATGCCGTCCAACTCTGTGGTGTCCGTCAGACCGATACCGATGGCGTAGATGTGGATGCCTTCATCTCTGGCTTGTTCGGCTTCAGGGATGGTGCGTCGAGAGTTGATGTTGGAGATACCGTCTGTCACCACGATGGCGATGTTGGGGACGTCTGGACGGTCACCGTTGGCAGGTGTGTACATTTGTGTCCTCATCGCTTGGAGACCACCAGCCGTGTTGGTGCTGCCATGGCGATAAGGGATGTTGTCGATGGCGTTGAAGACGTCCAGCTTGGTGTTGTAAGTGTTGAGGTGGAACTGGATGAAGACCTCAGTGCTGTAGATGACGACTCCGACTCGAACATTGCCGTTGTCAATTCCAGCAATGAAAAGGAAGTCTTTGACGAAGTCCTTCATGAGCTGGAAGTTAGGTTCTGTGACACTGGTGGAGGCGTCCAGGACGAAGACCAAGTCAATCTTAGCCTTGTCACAACCTGTAAGTTTATCTAGATTTTAGCACATGTCTTCAGGATTGAAAGTTGATATGCTGTGGATTCATCTTATATTTTTTTACAATATTATTTTCCTTACTCTTCTAACGTTTTTTGACTTTGCTACCATAAATGATAACTGTAAGCAATTTATGTATCAATTCAGAGTACATTAATGCTAAATAACGAATATACACATGTTTACCATCAATGACAGGTGAAAGTTTATAAATCAGAAATTTTCTAAAAACCTTATAAAAATATTTACCTTCAATGACAGGTGGGAGGGTTATTACTGGTGGTGGTGGGGTCCCTTCTGAAAGAAACCGACAGGAATATGTTAGAAATGAATTTTAAAGTTTAAAACATTCGCAAACAATAAAAGAGTGGAAATATATGTTTAATAAGTAGAAATACCATTTTATGCCATAATATTTGAACATTCAATACACACGAACACACACACATACACTTAAATATATTTACACACCCACCCCTAAATGCAAATATAGTCATACATGGTTCTAGTGATAAAATGTAACATGTAAGTAAGCGACGTCGATAATTAAATTCATCCGAAACTCCTGCAAAAAATATTATGATCTATTTTATCTTAGAGAAAAGAGTAAAAAGTCACAAATATCTGCATGAAGAACCTCTAGTATTCGAGCTACAGTTCTCATGTAGAATTAATCAACGACACTTGACCCTACTACACGTCTATGTTCTCCCTGATTAATCCTCTTACATGCCTTCACAGCAAGTAAATGTACTACAATCTACATGTAGGTAAGAACTGTTGTGTGTATACCTGTTGGAGGAGCCTGGTAGTCTGTAGAAAAGTTACAAATAAGTACTCACTGTATTAAAAATGATAGAAAATATAAAATGAGGCCTAAGGTCTTGTCGGTGATGACACTTTAACTGGACAAATAAGTACTGTGAAGAAAGTTCTATAGCAACAACTGGGGATATGACGATGTATGTAATTTAAATACAGATGAAGAGCTACAAAATCTCAATCAACATTTTCCATAATACTTTGGTTACTAACAAATCTGCTTGTGCTAAGGTATATTTAAAAAAGTGCATTTAGTTCAGCAATAATAAGAGTTATATAGCGCATTCTCAGGTTAGAAGGAGCGTACTCTTAGAGCTTGAGAAAAGAATAGAAAATGGTAGTTTCCTTTTGTAGAATGTTTTATATACAAAAAAGTAATTTTGTTTATATTATCTATTGTAATGAAACATTCGTCATGTCAGCCTCACTGGTGGGCTGTTACAAAGTTGAACCTCGTACCAAGAATAAATGAAACATCAATCTTTGGTATGAGATGAATATAAAGTGAGATATATTAACATCTTTTTATGTACTTATTGTTATGCCCTAGTGGGTTCATAGAACTTACAATTTGAAGACACCTGCCGTCGAGACTAATTTAACCCATAAGCATAACATATCAGTCAAAGCTAGGGTGTGGTCTCTAGCAATTCCACATAATGGAAACTCCACTCACCACAAAACGATGCGAAGACCTTGTCTCTCAACACTCTCAGTTCACTGAACTCTTGCACAGCAAACCGGTTCTCGTCCACCGGCTTACTGGCGATGCCGTCCAACTCTGTGGTGTCCGTCAGACCGATACCGATGGCGTAGATGTGGATGCCTTCAGCTCTGGCCTGTTCAGCTTCAGGGATGGTGCGTCGAGAGTTGATGTTGGACACACCGTCTGTCACCACGATGGCGATGTTGGGGACGTCAGGACGGTCACCGTTGGCAGGTGTGTACATTTGTGTCCTCATCGCTTGGAGACCACCAGCGGTGTTGGTGCTGCCATGACGATAAGGGATGTTGTCAATGGCGTCGAAGACTTCCGCCTTGGTGTTGTAAGAGTTGAGGTGGAACTGGATGAAGACCTCAGTGCTGTAGATGACGACTCCGACTCGAACGTTGCCGTTGTCAATGCCAGCAATGTAAAGGAAATCTTTGACGAAGTCTTTCATTAGGAGGAAGTTAGGTTCTGTGACACTGGTGGAGGCGTCCAGGACGAAGACCAAGTCTATCTCAACCTCATCACAACCTAATAATAATAATAATCATGCGTGAGAACAGGATGATCGGGATCCATCGGATAAATTGGTCAGAAAATACAAATGTTTAAAAACTTTACGAAAGTATGAAAATACCAATTGTATAATGATTTTACTTCTAAACAATAGTGATAGAAATAATGTCACTGTAACTGTGATATAGAAACAACATGTCAGCCAATTTGCATAATTTTCCTATCAAGCGAGGAAACCCGTTTGAGCTCAGTGAAAAAATGTTTTTGTCATTCAAGATCTTTTTATGATGAACAGTACGAAAAAATGAAGACGTTTATCTCTCCTTTCCCTACAAAGTTGGCAATCTTTTGTTGTATGCAGATACTCAATATTTATTTTTAAGTTTGTGAAAAGAACAAGGAATGAGGTTCACCTTTACGTTCAGGTGGTATCCTTATTGGAGGTTGCGTAGGTTCTGCAAAGAAAGGCGTCACGCATGATTAGGTTCAACAGACAAATTAATAACTATCCATTGCTAGCGAAACGTAGCAAATAAAATACAGACAAGAACGTGTTTCCCACAACAGCGATAACTGAAGTGATTATGATGATGTCAATCAGGTGATAATAACGACAATAATGGCGATGATGACAGTAAGGAAACGATGATGATGACAAAATAAAGAAGTCAGAGAAAGCAATCAACACTTGACACTAATTTTTTTATACTTAAAACACAATTGTTTCACAGTACTCATACTACCTGGTTCTGGAGGTTGGTAACCTGTTAAAATAGACGTTTAAGAGGACGTGTTACAACCACAAGTTGTAGCTCTACAGTACTTCCTTAACCAGGACTCGTAGTGGAATATTGCAATAGTAAAAAGAAAGTATCAGTAAGGACGACAAATACAGAAAATACGTTTTCAACAGAAAGCTGAATGGGGACGTGTCTTGTAGTCGATAATGTTCCATTCGTTACCTCAAATATATTTTCACAAAGTAGACTTACTTCTACACAGTGACTCAAACAGAGTCAAACGTTTCAAACTCTGTAGCGTAGACGAAAATTTGGATTTGAATATCATTTAAAGTTTCTCTCTAGGGAAAAGCTTACCGCAAAAGGCAGAGAACACCTTGTCTCTCAGCACTCGCAGTTCACTGAACTCTTGCACAGCAAAGCGGTTCTCGTCCACGGGTCTGCTGGCGATGCCGTCCAACTCTGTGGTGTCCGTCAGACCGATACCGATGGCGTAGATGTGGATGCCTTCATCTCTGGCCTGTTCGGCTTCAGGGATGGTGCGTCGAGAGTTGATGTTGGACACACCGTCAGTCACCACGATGGCGATGTTCTTCACTCCAGGTCGGTCACCGTTGGCAGGTGTGAACATCTGCGACCTCATCGCTTGGAGACCACCAGCCGTGTTGGTGCTGCCATGGCGATAAGGGATGTTGTCGATGGCGTTGAAGACTTCTGCCTTTGTGCTGTAAGAGTTGAGCTGGAACTGGATGAAGACCTCAGTGCTGTAGATGACGACTCCGACTCTAACGTTGCCTCTATCGATGTCAGCAATGAGGAGGAAGTCTTTGACGAAGTCCTTCATGAGCTGGAAGTTAGGTTCTGTGACACTGGTGGAGGCATCCAGGACAAAGACTAGATCGATCTCTACCTCGTCACATCCTGCAAAACGATTTAAAGGGATTAGTGCTAAACGATGTTTAAAAGCTATATTGATACTCGAGAATTCTTATTAAACACAAGAAAACACTTTCTTGGGTCGATTACCGCTCTGAACATATGCATGAACAGTACAGAAGTCAATGTGACTACAGTGAACAGTTCACCTTTTCAAAAGTCATTTTTCTATAAAAATACATTATTACTATGTCATTTATTATTGAATAATCATCTTGCTGGTCTTGACGCTTTGCACAAAAAGTAGAAATAATGGTAAGTAAAAGTAAAACCATCACCCTTAGTCATGGGTACTTCTTACTACAGGTGTACAGCTGATAGATCAAAGGAGGCCAGCGTAATGACACTTTCAAGCGACAGGTGACGTTACAGTAACGGCACACTACGATGTATTTACGGTTAACTACGTACTCACCTTTGAGGGCTGGAGGCAATGTCAGTGGAGGAGGAGTTGGCTCTGGAAACAAATCAGAAGCACAGCGTTAACACAGAATAAGACAGTAAGTCAGTACAAACAAGGTTGTAACCAGAGTGTTAGTCAAATGATCCTCTGGAGAGTCTGTCGAACTATGAATACGCGATTATGTTCATTATTCATAAAAGTATTATGTGACTAGCAAATTACGCGATCTAAATGCTAAGGTTTCCTCCTCTGAAGCCTGACTTACGCTTCACGTTCAGGAAGAAAGAGACTGGACACAAGGGATAACTTAACAGTTGTAAATATCACTTCAACATAATTTGTAAATGTCTGAATCAAAGAAGTGAAGTAGGTTTACTATCACACATAAGAATATCAGTGTACTCAATGACATCTACTAGTAACATAACAATACCTGGAGTTGCTGGTTGTCCTGTGCAAAATAAATAAATCAATCTGAAATGTGTTTTGAAAAGTACAAATAATAACTGCAAAAAAATATTAATAACATTTAAACTGCAATAGCTTAGTTTTCTTTCATGAAACCTTAATACAGTTACTAGTATCTAAACCAGTGTTTCCTTGTCTGGACGCCCGAGAAAAAGGATTCATCAGAAGGGTGGCACATTGAGTTGGATGCTTACCACAGAAGGCGGCGAAGACCTTGTCTCTCAACACTCTCAGTTCACTGAACTCTTGCACAGCAAAGCGGTTCTCGTCCACCGGCTTGCTGGCGATGCCGTCCAACTCTGTGGTGTCCGTCAGACCGATACCGATGGCGTAGATGTGGATGCCTTCAGCTCTGGCCTGTTCGGCTTCAGGGATGGTGCGTCGAGAGTTGATGTTGGACACACCGTCTGTCACCACGATGGCGATGTTGGGGACGTTTGCACGATCGCCGTTGGCAGGTGTGAACATCTGCGACCTCATCGCTTGGAGACCACCAGCGGTGTTGGTGCTGCCATGACGATAAGGGATGTTGTCGATGGCGTTGAAGACCTCCGCCTTGCTGCTGTAAGAGTTGAGCTGGAACTGGATGAAGACCTCAGTGCTGTAGATGACGACTCCGACTCTAACGTTGCCGTTATCGATGTCAGCAATGATGAGGAAATCTTTGACGAAGTCCTTCATGAGCTGGAAGTTAGGTTCTGTGACACTGGTGGAGGCATCCAGGACGAAGACAAGATCGATCTCTGCTTCGTCACATCCTGTAACATTTGTGGCCTTTAAAACACCTTAGTCTACAAAATACTGTGAATACTAATTAATACAAAACATCACATAACATTATTAGGACGATGTCATTGCTGTTACCTGGCTGTAACATCTGCTATTTTCTACCAATTCTAAGTTCACTTTTACTAGGTTTGGATTCTGCAGACTGAGACAAGTGATATGACTCGGAGACAAGGGATGTTTGCTATGAAGGTTTATGTCCTGAGTCAAACAGTGGAAGGCGAGGGCAGCCAGTTGTACTAAAGTTATCTCACGAAACACGATTTCATAAAGGTAACAATGTGAATGCTTACCTTTGATTTTTGGCGGCAAAGTGATCGGTGGAGGAGTTGGTGCTGGAAAAAAAATGTGTCCCGGTCAATCGAGTGACTTGCTCACAAATACATCTGGAGTTTGGCCAGTGATTTGACAAATGCACGTGAACCAGAGAACTAAGGAAGCAGTAAAGAGAGGTGTCAGCGAAGGAGACAAAAATTGGTAGATAATACGAGAAGGTAGGCCTGCGTAGTCGTCAACTGTGTAGAAAACATCCCTTAACTGCGTAGTGGACAAAAGTCACTAATTGTGTAGTGGACAGCGGATGGTTGTGCACCACAACGTGTTATATCATCCTAATATAAATTATCGAATGTCGTAATAATTCAAAATGTTTTCATGAAGGAAGTAAATAAATCGTTCTCGTCTCAGCAAAATGAAGATGTGGACAAATAGATAGCATTTGAAGTGGTAATGATGTACTTTTGTAGAAAAAACTATATACTGTAAAAACGATACCTCGGGTCGATGGTACAGCTGGAGGAAGAAACAAATATGCAAATACAATAAAAAATGTGTAGTCATGGTGACACAAAATAAAGTTAATTTTGTACAACATATAATCCTCATTACTTATTTTGTCAAACTACGAAGGTAGCAGAAGTGTATAAAGGGATTTCTACGGAAAAAACCAAGTCCAAGAAAAGCACAAGGCGACGAGTAAAATTTTAGCTCAAGTAAGAAAGTACTTACCACAGAAGGCGGAGAACACCTTGTCTCTCAACACTCTCAGTTCACTGAACTCTTGCACAGCAAAGCGGTTCTCGTCCACCGGCTTACTGGCGATGCCGTCCAACTCTGTGGTGTCCGTCAGACCGATACCGATGGCGTAGATGTGGATGCCTTCAGCTCTGGCCTGTTCGGCTTCAGGGATGGTGCGTCGAGAGTTGATGTTGGACACACCGTCTGTCACCACGATGGCGATGTTGGGGACGTTTGCACGATCGCCGTTAGCAGGTGTGAACATCTGCGACCTCATCGCTTGAAGACCACCGGCCGTGTTGGTGCTGCCATGACGGTAAGGGATGTTGTCGATGGCGTTGAAGACCTCCGCCTTGCTGCTGTAAGAGTTGAGCTGGAACTGGATGAAGACCTCAGTGCTGTAGATGACGACTCCGACTCTAACGTTGCCGTTATCGATGTCAGCAATGAGGAGGAAATCTTTGACGAAGTCCTTCATGAGCTGGAAGTTAGGTTCTGTGACACTGGTGGAGGCATCCAGGACGAAGACAAGATCTATCTCTGCTTCGTCACATCCTGTTTTATAAAGAAATTGTCCCATCTGGTTTACGACAGTGATTTGGTAATCATGATCGCTATAGAAACTTCTACAAGGTCGATAGGTTTGGTCTCGTGTCTGTATCCATGTCATTAATCAGGGAGAAGGAGAACGGAGAATAGAAAGTTGCGGGGGAAGATAACATCGTCCTTAATGGATTTAGTCCAAATAAGTACGACATCGCTCACTACCTTTGCGTATTTTCGATAATATTATTTTGCTGCTGATGAAAATTTTCAAGGACAGCATACGATAGGTATCTATTCCTTTATTAACAGATTTGATGCATACCTTTTTTAATTGGAGGAAGTGTAATTGGGGGTGGTGTTGGAGCTGAAACAGAACAAACTTATACTGTACAAACTTAATGCTAATAATCTTTAATTATGAAGAGATATTGTGAAGTGTCGCGAAACCCTCGACAGTCGTAAGCTTCTGTAACATAGCTATACGTAATGAGTGGTGTATAGACTCCTATGTCATGGAACGTTGTAGCCGGACAACTATCACGAACGTTTGACCAAGTTTGTTAAGATGTTTCATGAGGGTTATATACATATTCTGTCAGACATGTTCAAACGTCTTTTTAGATTTTTCCTTATAAAAAGATTATTAGGAGATTACAAATTTGTGTCCAGTCTAACCTAACTTTAAACGCTGACGTGTTTATCAACTGCATATTTCTTTAGAGACTTAAAACCGACACACGTTAGGTGAAGGAAAATTATCACTTAGAAACTATACCTTTTGAAGATGGTATAGCTGTAGATAACAGAAATAGGCACACATCCATAAAACAGTTCATAAATAGGTGCAAGCAGTAAATATTCGAACTATTTCACATGTTAAAATTACAAATGCATCGAAACTTACAAAGATACTCGGTTTCGCATCGTAAAAATAATGTCTACATGACAATATTTATGCGAGTGTTAATAAACAGCACTCACCACAAAACGCTGAGAAGACCTTGTCTCTCAGCACTCTCAGCTCACTGAACTCTTGGACAGCAAAACGGTTCTCGTCCACCGGCTTGCTGGCGATGCCGTCCAACTCTGTGGTGTCCGTCAGACCGATACCGATGGCGTAGATGTGGATGCCTTCAGCTCTGGCCTGTTCGGCTTCAGGGATGGTGCGTCGAGAGTTGATGTTGGACACACCGTCTGTCACCACGATGGCGATGTTGGGGACGTTCGCACGATCGCCGTTGGCAGGTGTGAACATCTGCGACCTCATCGCTTGGAGACCACCAGCGGTGTTGGTGCTGCCATGGCGATAAGGGATGTTCTCGATGGCGGTGAAGACTTCTGCCTTGGTGCTGTAAGAGTTGAGCTGGAACTGGATGAAGACCTCAGTGCTGTAGATGACGACTCCGACTCTAACGTTGCCGTTATCGATGTCAGCGATGAGGAGGAAATCTTTGACGAAGTCCTTCATGAGCTGGAAGTTAGGTTCTGTGACACTGGTGGAGGCGTCCAGGACAAACACTAGATCGATCTCTGCCTCGTCACATCCTGTTTACAACAGTTGTTCGTTAATCATGATGTGTACAGTAACTGATGCAAGGTTGAGAGGTTTAGTATCGTGTCTGTATCTATGTCATGATCAGTAGGAGAGTGGACGGACAATACGAAATGTTCTGCAACAAACTGACATTGTCCTCAATGAATTCAGTCAAAATAAATAAGAAATCTATCGCTTCCTGTGTTTATTGTTCAATAATATTGTTTGGTTGGTATTGAAAATTTTTAAAGGGATCATACGATGTGTATCTACTTTTTTATTAAAAGAAACCAATGCATACCTTTTTTAATAGGAGGAAGGGTAATTCGAGGTGGTGGTGGAGCTGAAAAAAATGACTTTTTAATTTTAAAAACTTAAATGCAAAAAATTTTAAAAAACAAATGTCACCAAACTATGGACAATTTTAAGTTGCTATAACTTTGCTGTTGATAATGTGTGGCGTATAGACTCTTGCGTAAAGGAACGTTGTAGACTGACAAATATCACAAACGTTTGACCACATTCGTTAAGATGTTTTATGAGGATTACATACACATTTTTTCACACATGTTCAGACGTGTTTATATTTTTGCTGTTGAAACGTTTACCAGAAGAAGATGCGGATGACCTTTTTGCATCCGATCTAACCTATTTATAACCCCTGACATGTGTATCAATCGCATGTTTCTTTAGCAAATTTAGCCGTCAGACTGAAGGTAAAGACGAAAACATTCTGCATTTGAAACTGTACCTTTAGAAGTTGGTAAAGCTGTAGATAACAGATATAGGCACACATCCATAAAACAGTCCATAAATAGGTGATAGCACACACATCACACAAGTAGGAAATGTTCAAGCTTTTTCACAGATTAAAATTATACATGAATAGAAACATAAAAAGATATTCTGTGTCGCCTAGGAAAAGTATGCCTAAATGGCAATATTCATCTGAATTTTAATAAATACCACTTACCACAAAACGCTGAGAACACCTTGTCTCTCAACACTCTCAGTTCACTGAACTCTTGCACAGCAAAGCGGTTCTCGTCCACCGGCTTACTGGCGATGCCGTCCAACTCTGTGGTGTCCGTCAGACCGATACCGATGGCGTAGATGTGGATGCCTTCAGCTCTGGCCTGTTCGGCTTCAGGGATGGTGCGTCGAGAGTTGATGTTGGACACACCGTCTGTCACCACGATGGCGATGTTGGGGACGTTCGCACGATCGCCGTTGGCAGGTGTGAACATCTGCGACCTCATCGCTAGAAGACCACCAGCGGTGTTGGTGCTGCCATGACGGTAAGGGATGTTCTCGATGGCGGTGAAGACTTCCGCCTTGGTCCTGTACGTGTTCAGCTGGAACTGGATGAAGACCTCAGTGCTGTAGATGACGACTCCGACTCGAACGTTGCCATTATCGATGTCAGCAATGAGGAGGAAATCTTTGACGAAGTCCTTCATGAGCTGGAAGTTAGGTTCTGTGACACTGGTGGAGGCGTCCAAGACGAAGACTAAATCGATCTCTGCCTCGTCACATCCTGTTTACGACAGTTGTTTGTTAATCATGATATCTACCGTACCTGATACAAAGTCGATATGTTTGTTCCCGTGTCTGTATCCATGTCATGAATCAGTAGGATAGACGTTGGGAAATAGAAAGGTTTTGCAACAAGCTGACATTGTCTTTTATGGAATTTTTACAAACAAATAAAACTTTGCTGACATTTCAAGAGTATTTTCGATAATATTTTATTCTGCTGTTGAAAATCGTTAAAGGTGTTATGCGATAGATATATTCTCTATTTAAAAAAACCAAAAACGGATGCATACCTTTTTTAATTGAAGGAAGGGTAATTGGAGGTGGTGTTGGAGCTGAAACAAAATAAACTTTGATGAAACTTTCACACACAAAATATTATATAACGATGAGAAGTATTAGCAAACAAATGTCACCAATTTATTTACAAGCATGAGTTGCTGTAACTTTGTTATTGGTAAAGTGTGGTGCATAGACTCCTGTGTAAAGGAGCATCGTATTCGGACAAATATAACAAACATTCGACACATAAAGGTTTGCATGATGATTTAGTGACGGCTGTAAACACACTTTTTAAAACACGGAAAATGTCTGTTTATATTTGTCTCGTTACCAAGGTTCCATGAAGAAGACGAAGATAATGAATTTGTGTCTAATCTAACCTCTCTTTAACTCTGACATGTGTACCGATCAAACGAGTCTTTAGCGAATTGAAACCGTCAGACGATCGGTTAAGATGAAAAAAATGATACATTAGAAACTGTACCTTTAGAAGTTGGTATAGCTGTAGATAACAGAAATGAGCATACATCCATAAAACAGTTCATAAGTAGGTGCAAAAACACTCATTAAACAGGTAGTAAATGTTCAAGCTATTCCACGTAGTGTGTAAGGTTAAATATAGTCAAACGAAGACAGTAATAATACACGAAAGATACATCTGTGTCGCATTGTAAGAAATAATGCACATGATCAACATTTATTCATCTCAGATTAGTAAATAAAACAAGGCAATCAGCCTCACCACTAAAACGCATTATGCACGGAGAACACTTGCTTCTCTCTTCAGCAGTCTCTCGCAGTTTTCACCTCGAAACTCGATTGCACAGCCCAAAGCTGAGACATCTTCTCGTCCAACCGGCTTCGAACTGAAGTTTTACGTGGCGCTGCGATTGACATGCCGAATCCAACTCTTGTGTCCGTCGCAGACAGGATTCTGGTAAGATAAACGCGATGGCGTAGATGTGGATGCCTTCAGCTTCTCGCTTCGTGCTACAGCATTAGACAGGCCGCATATGGTCACGGGAGTGTGGTGCGTCGACGAAGTTTCGAATGTTGTGGACACACCGTCTGTTTCACCACGATGGGCGATGTTAATGGGACGCATCGCGCACGATCGCCGTTGCAGGTCATCTGTGCGTGAACATCTACCGGACGACCTCCACAATACTGGCTATAGGCTGCAAAGCGACCCACCAGCGACCGGGTGTTGGTGCTGCCATGACGATAAGTAGGATATGTTCTCGATGCATTTGGTCTGGTGAAGACATGTTCCTTCCTCGCCGTCATGGTCCTGTCCATCCGTGTCAAGGCCTGGAACTGGCATGAAGAACCTCAGTGCTGTAATGACGACTGGCCGACTCGAAACCGTTATGCGTTGCCTATGCCCTGAATGCCTCGACAACTGCCCTCTTTGAAAATCCCCCAAGAGGACGGATCTTTGACTGGGAGGTTCCTCGAAGTCTAGTACAAGCTTATATATGAAGCCCTGGAAGTTAGAGGTTCTGTGACACGCTAAGTCTGGTGAACTTGTGTGCGCAGTTCCAGGTCACGTGAAGACAAGAATATTCATTATCTCTCTGCCTGGTCCGTCGGACATCCTGTTTACGACAGTCTATTTGTTAATCGTGCGGATGATATTGTGCAAATACATAACTTGCTATACAAGGTCGATAGGAGCTTACAAGTTCTGATGTCCTGATGTATCCAGTAATTGAATCTACAATGTGAATTAAGGAGATGGGGAATATATTAATGTGTTTTGACAATACAAGCTGGCAGATGGTGTCACTAAATGGGTTGATTTAGTCAGCCTAAATAATAAGACATTGTTTGATTTCTAAGAGTCATTACTTTGAGTCGCTTTTAGTAATCTTCGCTTGTGTACTGCTGTATGTAATAATCGTTCAAGGGGGGTCTAGCAATAACGTTTTAAAATTTCTACTACTATTATAGAGAAGATAAACTGTGGAACCACATAGCAATGTCATACCTTTTTAATTGGAGGAGTGTCTCGTCATTTAAGCTGGTAATGAGGTAAGGTGCGTGTTGGAGGCTGAAACAGCAATGATCCACTTTGATCCGTGAGAATTGCACGACTCATACGAAAATCTTATTTCAAACGACATGCAATCCTTTAAAAAAAAAATTCGCAAAACCATGACCGTCATGCACGAAGGGTCACGAATCATATACGTGCTAATGATCATGTGGTAAATTTAATGAGAATATTTGTAGGATAGCATATAGACTCTATGTTAAAGGAGGCTTAAAATATCCGGCATTACACAAGTATATAACAAATATTGAACAAACGTTGTTCTTGCAAAATGATATGGTTTATGAGGATTAGCTTATAGAACAAATTTTTTTTCACTACAGGTTCAGACCCCGTCCCTCTTTTCTGTTTTTCCTGTGAAAAGTTTACCAGAATAAGATTAGAATGAGGATGTTCCTTTTCGACAAAGCATCTCCGATCTAACCTCTTTTCACAAGAACCCCTGACATGCAATGACTATACCAATCGCACAATAATATCTGCTAGCAAAATTAGCCGTCAGACTGAAGGTTTAAAGACAAAAAAAATCTCCGGCATTTCGTGAAACTGTACCGTTTCCCTCAGAAGGGGCCACGATGTGAACTGGTCCTGCTGGGTAGAACTGTAGATATCAGGGAAACAGTCAATGGAAGGCATCCATGAAGAACTGAGAAACAGTTCACAGAAATAGGTGCATAAACATTACGATGTACTGTGGACAGATGAATAATACTGGTATGTTCAAGCTGTGTTGCACTGTTAAAATTAGCGGTCGCTATAAACCGATAAATGAGTTCTGCAAATATAATCTCCACCTCCTTTGGGCTTAGATTAAAATAAATCGTCCTATACGGTTTGATGAAAGATTTAGGTTCATAATGATGAAGTAGGTTATAACTTAAGATAGGAAGTATTTACCACTCAAGATGAACGCTGAGAAATTAACCACCTTGTCTGTTCATATACAGCAAATAACTCTCTGATCGTGCTCACTGAACTCTTGCTGACCAGCAAGCGGTTCTCAGGTCCCACCGGCTTACTGGCGATGCCGTCCAAAATGCCCACTGTGAACGTGTCCGTCAGACCGATGCTAGACCGATGCTGGTAGATGTTGTGGGATTTGCCTTTTCAGCTCTGGCCATGGTTCTTGCGGGTCGGCATTATCAAGGGATGAGTGGTGCGTCGAGAGTTGAGTGTTGAATCGGGACACACCGTCTGACTCACTACCACACGATGCGGCGATGTTGGGGACGTTTGTCTTGTTGATCGATCGCCGTTAGGGTAGGGTGGGATAGCACATCTGCGACCTCATAGTAGAGGAGAACCACCAGCTGTGTTGGTGCTGCCATGGACCCGTGGAATAAAAGGCTGTTCGTTCGGGATGGCGGTGAAGAACTTCCTGCGCTTTGGTCCTGTACGTGTTTCAGTTGGAACGGATTGAACGTAAACCTCGAGTGCTGTAAGATCACGACTGCTGGCGACGTCGAACGTTGACCCAGGATCTATGTTCGATGTGGACAGCAATGGTGAGAAAATCTTTGACGAAGTCCTTCATGAGCTGGAAGTTAGGTTCTGTGACACTGGTGGAGGCGTCCAGAACGAAGACAAGGTCTATCTCGGCCTCGTCACAACCTGTAGAATTGTACAGACATAGAGTCATAACCCTTTGAGCATTTACGATTGCTTGAAGCTAACCTGCTTTAGTTGTCTGTCGAATGAATATTCAGCAAAAGACGTGCAAAAGGATTTATTGTTTGTCTTGAATTGACATACATTAATAACACAGACATGTCAGACATCCACAAAGTCATATATCCACACACTCATACAGGACAAGGATGGGTCAAAAGATGACGAAGCTTCTACAAACCTCTTCGTGCTGGCGGTAGTGTCAACGGAGGAGGCTCTGTAAAGTAGAATTTGAGAGATTAAACAACTTTTTCTGGAAGAATTCAATGACCAAACACGTGTACTACCATCCCGTGTGATTAAATTAATAGTTAGCAGTTTAGGATTGTAACCTGCCGTTACTTAACTGCAACCAAGTTCGATTAATGCTGTTTTCAGAGTAGGATGAGTCTTTTTGTCCTTTCATATTTCCTACCCCACGTTCTCTCTCTCTCACTCCGTCTCTTCTGTAGCCTTAATAAATTGAAGGCATCTAATATTGGGATCATCAGGTAGATTAAAATTAAAACAGGAAACATTTTCAACACAAATGACATTGCGCAATGGCTGACGATGGAGACTTGATGGTAGAAAAAAAACGATTAACACACCAGGACACTTCAAAGTGAGACATTTCCTGGAAAACGGAAGTGGCCAGACCAGCGCAACAAATCGAAAAAACCAGCTAAATTATTTACTCGAGGAGGACCCAGACTTAAAAGTTACACTCAGTGACGCCAAATTCGTCACTTGTGCACCCGAAACTTGTCCGTCGAGCTAGCACTCGCTGATGCCTCAACAGAGGCAAAAAGGCCTAGGGAGAAGGAACATCGAAAGTGTCTCACCACGTGCCTGATATCAGCAAGGTGAAATTGCGACGCTAATAAGGAAGGGTGGATCCAGATCACCATCATCCAATGCTTTGCAGCCCGAGATCAATGGCTCGATGCAGTAGCCAGGATGAAGGAGACATAAGCAAAAGAAGGACCTACAGCTTTCACCATGTTGAGCGCACTGCTTATGACACCATACACACCTAGACGCGTATGAAGAGATCTGACAATCATTATAGGAGACACTAAATGCAAAGTGGGAGATGATAGCGCCAAAACGAGAGACTTATCAAGAATCACGATGCTCCTAGGGTCCATCCCCAGTAAAGTACCTATCTAAAGATCAAATCAGGTCTATGGAGAGACTCAGTCAAGAAGGCGATAATGTAGTGGGCCTCCTAGGACAAGAGACTGAAACCAGAACAAGCAGATGGAGTCCCAGAGTTGTACCAGGGATTATAGGTCATAGGCACTGAGAGACGCGTCTGGGCATAAGAAGGCATGGTGAGTTAAGTATGATACAATGCGCCAACACAATCTTCCCGATGGTCATAGAGAACAAGACGACATTACCCAAGGAAGACGTCGGTAGTATGGCCACCAGATAGTGGACCGTTTCATCCCAGCATGGCGTTAGAGACCTGGACTATGCATATGACATCCCATGCTTAACGGCGTAACTAAACAGGCACCAAGTATGCGCCGAACCCGTAAGTAACGCATAGAGAGTACATCGCGAGAAGTTTACCCCTCCCGCTAAGGACAGAGATAAACTGGTATTAAGGCGACTAACAAAGAGAGGTAGAGAAGAGTAAGCATACGGATGAGGATCAGCTGACAGTCAAGCAGTCCAAAGGCAGAAGGTGGTTGAAAGACCAGACATTGTCGCACGCTACAAACGAAACCAAATAATTTGAGGAAAGAGAGACAGGCTCGACCTCTAGCGCCAAGATCGCGGTGGCGAGAGATGCGATATGTGCGCAGCGTGACCGTGTAACCTATTTGTATACAGGATGTCACAAGTATAAACATAAGAGAGGCGTTCCACTCGCGCCCCACACCGGCTGACTGTTTCCTGCCTTATTCTGGTTCGAGTGTGAAACTGAATTAGTACTAGTTGTGTCGACATCATACAACCCACGGTAATCTTAGCCAGCTTTCGGTGGGATGTATATCTAGAATTATTGGACGCTAAAGCGTTCAAAGCAATGAGTTTCTCCACAAACGGTTCTTTCAAAGCTACAGGTTAGTGTGATTACAATGTGAGCATGACGGCCTCGCTCAACTAGGCACGTCGAAGAGCATGAACACCAGAAATAAAGCAAGTGTCAAGAAAGAGGCTCTAGGTTCGAAGTGCGGCACTGTCCATCTAATAGTACTATACGGATAACTTCACAGACGGTTTACGTGCACGGCCAAGCGTATTAAGAGACCGAGAGTGACGCTCCAAGGAGAGTATAATTACAGTAACATCAGAGGAGGAGTGCCCAGAGCCTGCATAAAAACGTGTTCCCTAAGGGACTCTTCGCAGTTTCATTGAAGTCTTCTGGAGGAGACAGCAAATGCGCGGTTGTCGTCCACAGCCGCTCGTTTGCGGGCGATGCCATTCCAACCCTGTGGTGTTCGCGTCAGGATCTAATTGACTCGTCGAGCCCCGGCTAGATGTGGAATACGGGCGGGCCTGCTACACGGTGGCTCGGTGGTGCGTGGCCTCCGGAGGATGGGTTGCCGAGCTGGGATTGTTGACCTGTTTGGATGGCTAGCTCGACTCTTTTAGGACACGCTGATGTACGATTGGCCACGTTTGCTGAAAAGAGTTTTGGATGTTGGTTTTAGAGACGTGAGTGAGGCATAAACGGTCGCCGCTCGGGCGCTGCCAGTGAAACATCTGTTCTGACTGCATCGGGTACGTAGCAGTGGCGTCTGTGTGACCGTTGAGGATTGGCTGACTTGCTAATGTCTGCGGCAGTTTTTATTGGATAAATAGTCTCCGATGAGCTTGATAAGCCAAAGGACCTAACTTGTGTTATGGGCTGCAGGGTTTAGAGTTGGTCAGGTCGAAAACTGCAGTGATTTGGCCTTCCGGTGCGATGTCGCAGTGGGATGCATAGCAACGCGGAGTTGCGTTGTCAAAGTGTTTGCACACTATGAGCTTAAGAGAAGATCGCAATATAAACAAGTGCTAGTTCCTATCTCGAGCAGGTTCAACACTAGCGCGAAGCGCGTCCAGCATCAATACCACCAGATCTAGCCTTTGACCACACCCGTGGCGTGACGCACACTGCCGCATTTGTGAGAGAATGAGGACTGGAATTTTATCTGAGTAAGCGAAATCTATTGCCACGAGTTAGACTTGCCGTCGGTATTGCGATAATTTAAACATAGGACCATATGGAAACAATACTAACTGATCACAGGAACCTTTATGAATAGCTGCCATCTTAAGTTTCCTGACCTTTCAGGGTATAGAAGTTCAATGCTAACTACTTCCTCAGAATTATACTCGTTCAACTGTAAGAGTATGACGGCCGTGACGTCCCTTTGCGGCTTATACGACTTGAGAGGGGGCTGACTGGAGAAAGATATTTCGTTTAGATTTTGTTGTTAATATTGATCTAGGAGAGGTGACTATATTACGATTTCGTTGGCATGGTCACTATCGTATGCCTGATCGGGTTAGATAATATATAAAGCACGGTTTGCGATGAGATCTGAGGTGCTTCTCGAGTGTGTCCACAGGTTTGTCTTATAACCGACTCTTCCTACACGAGCCTCTAAAAGCAACTGAATCCTGGTTGAACGAACTCGTTCCTTCCTCCCCTCGCACAGGACGCTGAATCTTCATTCCATACACTCAGAACTCTACCAAGTGTTTACGTTTTCGGTCCAGTGAGCGGACGACTGCGACACATCACAAGAATCTAGCGAGAACAGCGATGCTGGGTCGCTAAATGTGGCGACCTTAGACACCTTTCCTCGCGCACGAACTGGAACCACGCAGATGGATAGCTGGTGCTAACGAAGGCTTGTGTGAGGCCCGGCAGGAGAGGTTAGGCTTTAGATGCGGTTTTCCAGCCTGCAGTCGTTGTAGGTTTCTTTCCTCACGACGTGTGCTCCGAATGGACAAAAACGATTGCGAGATCTAAACTAAATTCTCTGACAGGTTCTGAAAATTGCATCATCCGCCCTGATGCCAGCTCTGCAGACTTGATCCTGGTAGCCCTTTGGCTTTCTCTCTCTTGTCGCTGATTTTTCCAATGTTTCCACTCATAACAGTGCATTTTTATCTACTAAAAAGTTGTTCACGCGCTCTATCTCTGATTCCTTCAGGTTGCTTAACACTCAAGGGTCAAGAGGACTGAGCTGACAGTATTTGGTGAGATTATTTACTCTAGTTTTCCGATGAACAGTTATTTTCGCAACCTTTTCGTCACCTGGTCACGTCTTTGGTTTACCTTTAATAATTGTCGCGCTGTGAACATGTATGTAGCTAATTATCAGAGCTTGCTATGTCATTATTAATCTAGTTGCATATTTGTAAAGCGACATGAGCTTGCTCATACTGGCTATCCAAATGTTTGTGCCATCGTATCATTTTATGGGCCCCCATTATTATAGTAGGAGATGGTGATATATATATATCAGTCAGAACTTATCGGTTGAATGGCGAGAGGAGTGAAACGATCTAACCCGTATATTTTCTATTTTTCGATGTAACAGGCGATAGAATCGTCCACAGGCACGGATGGATTTTTCCAGGAGTGAGAGAAAGTGTTTTCTGCCGACGTGGAAGCCTACTGAACCAAAAAGCACTTGATGCAGTGGTATGTAATATAAATAACAACAAATTAACCTTGACAAAAAAATCAACAATTTACGAGCAATGCTGTTAACAACCACATATACATCAAAACTGGAGCACCAAGGCGTCGACATCGAGGCTCAAAGTTCTGGCTAGTACTTGCTGAGCTTCTACCACAGAAGGGAAGCTAAGCTATTTTTACACGAGTCTGGTTAACACTATACTCGCTGGTGCGGCAGCGGAGCTGAGGTGCAGGCACCGATCCACTTACAGCATAACCTCGTAATATCATCCTTTAGACTGTCTTATTTGTAAAACCATACGTGCCAGTGAGATAAAATGATGACCGTAAAACATATGTAGCGGAGAAAAGGAAAACCCGGAACCTTGACGATACGTTCCTCTTTCGATTGCTTCCCTAGAGGCTTAAAAACTACATGTGGGGGCTCGATACTCTTGAGATATCTACGGTTCTGCATTCGTGACGCTCAGGTGAGGACTTCTGGCATCGCAGTCGGGATTGCTCTCGTACCAACAGGAAATAGAGTAAAAGAAACCCGATCAAAGTAAACAAAGTACAATTTACGTAGAAAAGTGTATATGTGTCAAATTCCGACATTATGTATCATGTTTGGAGGTGACATCTAGTTAGTTGCAACTTGCCAGAGATAGAGATTCAAACAAAAAAAACTTTGTTCTCATTAAGATATTCCTTGACTTACGACACACTTTGAGGGCGCCAAGGAATAATACACTTCCTGGATTTCTATGTGGTCCGCATAATTTTACTTAATCTTTTATTGAGTAGAGGCCTTTTCGTACCCACAAACGACCCAGATCTACCACATGACTAATCTAGCTATAACTATCTAACACACACGTGTATACTCGAGTTATTAAATGTTAAAGTGGTACCCGAGTGTGCGTTCATTCACTGCGTTGCGTACAGAAGTTTTAACAGTCAGACAGTGACCTATATGTATGGTTCTTGTCCAGTATGACTCCTAGTATAGTCCTCCTATTTTTTCACTGTATAGAAATCAAGTTTATCTCCTTTGTTGGGCTATGCCAGAATCAACGTTAGCGACCTAGGCTCGTGTTGAGGGTTTCCTAGGGTTGGTAAATTCGGAGTTGTGATACCTCGAAAATGTGCGTGTGTGGTTCCAGAAAAGAAAGTTAGTGATATATAGTTGAAATAAAGAAATGTTTTTATCGAGTTGCGTCTGCTACTGCTGAGCATGCGAGACTAAAGTGACAGTTTCATAATGACTCTCATTATGGCCTGTATGCTCATGTGTTAAGGCTAGCTACCTAGTCATCGTGCCCATTTAAATTAACGAGGCAGAGAAAACTTACTTCTGCGAGTAATATTACGCCAAAGCACTAGAGTGACAGTGCCTGCCTTAGCGAACAGTCACAACAGCAACCTGCCAGCGAGAGCTTGTGCTTGTTTGTTGATGTTGTTCATATTTTTGCTATTTTGGTACATCTGCATATCAGAATTGCAAAATATCGACACCAAAGTTTGAATAAGGTGTTTGATTATAAAAAAAATTGAATGAAACATTTTTTTTTGCATTACTCACCTTATCAAAGGTCGAGCCACTAAGTCAATATCCGATGCTTATCTCTCGCAGATTTTCCTATAAGATCAATTAACCACTCTTGTTACAGCAAATCTTTCTGATTCCACAGTGGTTACTATGTGTCTGTGCGTTGGTATGCCATGCCCAACTCTGGTGGTGTCCGTTCAGACACGATACACGCTAGATGTGGTATACCATGCCCGCTTCGGTTCTCATTATCTCCCCTCCTAGGCGATGACGATGGTGCTTGATACGTGTGTTTAGAGTTTGTTTTGTAATTGAATGTAGCCACGTGTGTTTGTTTGACTGACGTTTTTGGCGCAGTTGTCCAATTGTTTCCACTGTTGGTACTTACTACACGGGTCGCCGCCTTGGCTGCCCGTCCTAAGATAGTAACGATCTACTGTTACATACAGATGCACCAGGTACTTGCAGGGAGCCGGCGTGGCACGTGTTGGGCTGATCCGATCCTTGCCGCTTTTAATGGTAATTTCTCCACGTCGATGGCTAGATTACAACGCAGAGTGTTTCAGCGAGTGTGTTTGATAGGCTTGTTGAGGTGGAACGCGCAGAAAGGATGGATGAGTTCACCTATCTCAGGTGCTGTACGGTGTGCAGATGATTTCAACCACGCACGCGGTTATCAGTTGCCGACTGTCGATGCTCAGCATTAAACAGGTAAACACTACCTTAGGGATGAAATTCTATTTTTTCGATCAATACTAGAGCAAAAAATGTGCTTACTCAATCCCATGGTTTGAAAGCGTCAGGAGATAAACGAATACACAATCAATGCGCAAGAGCTCTGCGGTTGGAGCAGCTCCGATACTTAGTTGCAGCGTGGAGGTTGGTGTGCGTTAAGCAACGCAGTATGTATTATTTTCAAAAATAACATCAACTGACAACCAAAACTTTCTTCGTAAATCGTTTTTCGTAATTCAGAATTTGTTGCTGAAGGCAATCGCCTAAACAGCAAACAAGTTGATTTCTTATGCTCTTTGTAGCTGTATATGTGTATGATCGTAACTTGTGTATTGCACTGGCGCCCAGCCACCTCCAACTATCGCTGGAGGGTCAGAGTAGAACAAGACACAATATATTTTATAGCGTGTAGTTTCATTTTGTTTACTACTATTTTTAGAATTTATTTTAACAAAGGGCCGCGCCTGGCAACGTAGTCTTAGTCAAATAGCTGATAAAGCGCTGCAACACTTCACAATCATTGAGTCCCGATCTCAGGTATAAAGATGACACAGCATGGAAGGGATCGCCTGCTTAGCAGAAGAGAAGATAGTACGCGTGGGACAGAGGAAGAGCATTTATAGGTAGTATAGTGGCACAAAAACCATATCCGGGGTAGTCCAGTGAGTTGTTTGTTATATTGATGCAAGAGTGGGCGAACGACTTGGAGCATTGTCGGGTAGGGTCATGTGGAGCGATTAGACAAGCAAAATCTGGGCAAAGAAGTTACATGCTTGTGGTTAGTTATATGCATATGTCGGGGTGACGTTCGTCAGACAATTTCATAAGGGCAGCCAAGTCAGTGTACTATCTAGTGGTCTCGAATTTTAAATTAAATAAAAAACAGGAGCAAGAAACGAGACTTCAACCTGGAGTGTGGCTAAGCGCGCAGGCTTCGAGCAGATTGGACGGATTCGTGCGGCAAGAAGCTTTTAAACACCTACTACACACGCAATTGGAATGTGTTAAGAAAATCCATGCATAATACAAACATCGAATATCAGGTATAGTTTATAGTAAAGGTCATATTCTGCTTGAAAGTTTTCATCGAGGGGACATTTCTTATCAA